>NW_028261383.1:163145622-163445622 GCF_051295495.1 Thamnophis sirtalis
TACTGTGTTTACCATGAAAATCAACATTCTGTCTGCCATGGTCTGTATAAACTGGATATAGTTGATAGAGATATTTATTTATTTTACATTTAGATATGAACTTATTCATTTTTCATTCCCGACTGCATATATAGGTGTATATTGCAGTTAAAGGGTGCCAGTTAGGAGTTTATTTCCTCACTCACTATTGAAAAGGAAAAGAAGTACTACAGTATTTGATTTCTAAAATGCTAACATTAGGCTAAAATATGATTGAGCCAGGGACTTTAGAAATCATCAAGATCTTTACAATCAGTTAATGTAAAGATTTTAGCTATTTGTAAGGTGCCTCACTCATTCACATTTTAACCTAGTCTTAGCATGTAAACTAGGCCATCACATGAAACTTTAATATGATAAATTTGTTTGGGCATAGCATGCAATGTAACATAGCAAGTGTGCTTTGTTAATCTAAAGTTAGGATTTAGAACAGGGGTGTCAAACTCACGGCATTCAGGCTGGATGCATCACGAGCTGGCCATGCCCACCCCCGGTTCAGCAAAGGGAAAAAAGTGGTAGTACATCACGTGATGACAACATGTCATTGCGAGTTTGACACCCCTGATTTAGAATGTCTGAACACAGCCAGTGAGAAGAAACATATATTTGAGTAAGCGCACCGGGGCTGCTTGTCACTTGTTAGCTCGGCTATATGTGATAACTAACTGGAAGGTGAATTGGCAACTTTCTGAATTGTGTTTTGTAACCTGGGGGCTTTTTCAAAGCAGTGGCTGTGTAAAACAGTTGATCCCTTTCCTCCTTTGTGCACTAGGCTGCAAGAAGTAAATAAAGCTTCCTCTCTGGATCATTAAGAATATTCAAACAAGCTAATCCAGATTCTGAAATTGAAAATGGCTCCATTTGTATTTCTGACATATCCTGTTCAAAAGCAGAGTTGGAACACAGCAGGTGGCAAACTATCCAGCTGGAATTAGAGTTTAAATAAATAAATAAACAGAGACATTAAAATCCTCCCTCCCTCCCTCCCTGTCTCTCTCTTTCTTGCATTTGATTCTACTCCAGCTGCCAAATCCAAACTAGAGAAAGAGGTCTTGTGAGGAAAAACATTTGGGAGCACGTGGCGCAGTTCACATTGTATAGTTTACTGAAAGCAAGCATTGCCTTTGGTTGATGTGTTTTGGCTCTAATTAGCACATCAAATACTTTTGAGACAATAGTGAGTTAAATACCAAGAGGCTATTGAGTGACTCACAAACCAAGGTCTCTATTCAATCCATTCAGTCCATTCAATGCATTATGTTTTCTTCTCTCCCTGTTTTGGAGGAGGGACTGAAATCATTAGAGTTTGAATTGTATTACCCAAGCCTGGGTTTCTTTGTTCATTTTTGCAAAGCTTTATACTGGCTCTCTTTGATTACTATAATGAATGGGAGATGAGTTTTGAAATCAAACACTAGGAGAAGACTCTCTACCTGTGTGTGTTTGGACTGGATGTGCATGTTGTTAGGCTGCTCTTGTTTATAATTATTAATTCCCCTTGAACTACAGCACAGGCTCTGCTTTGTAAGTTTGATTTTTGAAGAACTTTTCCATTTCTTTAATTTCTGGTTGTTTGGGGACCAGTTTTCTGAAAGGATGGCATCATTTCATTCATCTTAATCACACTCAACAGTAGTTCAGGAAGCTCTCCAGGGTGCTGAAATTATTCTTTGTCATTTAGGTGCAACAATGCTTTACACAGTATTCCTATAACCTAGTAGAGTTATCCCTTTTAAAATAGATTATTTCCCCACTAATGTCTTCCAGCACTTTCTAAAATCCATGTGATTAAACAATTAAGTCAATGCTATTTTTATATATATTAAATAATTGCCCCTCCCTTTCTTTGCCAAGGCACTAAATGGCATGCAATAAGTTATGACAGACTAAATTACAACAATTAAATACAATAACAATACCATGTAGGTTTTACTTTTTCAGGTATAATAAAGTTTTCATGAAACTCCAAAAGCACTCTTAAAGAGCTACATTTTCATGGTTCTTCCAAAACATAGTAATCCTGCGTGTCTGGAGTTAATCTGTTAATCTATTCCAGAGCTGGAGCCACCATTGAGAAGGCTTGACATTGAAGTCCTTACAGAAGACCCTTCAGTGTTGAGGCTCTCAGCAAGACCTCTGTCTCTGATTTCACTGGATGGAACATACAATCAACTGCCAAGGTCTCTTAATGTTCTGTAATAAAACAAAACGTTCAAAAGTACAACCACAGGTTTTAAAAACAAACCTACATTTGAAGAACTGCTTAAAAAAACTAGGCGTTGGGACCTTTTAAAAATCTAAAAAGTGGCTAGGCATTTTGACTCCGCCTAGAATAGATTAAAGAATCCAGGAAGCTACGGAAAAGACTGCAACTCTAGTGTGGCAACTGTAGTTAAGCCTCCTCATATAATCTCAGCGAGCAGGGGGATCAAACAGAAAGCAGCATTCTCTCAAGTAGCCTGACACAAGCTGCCTAAAGCTTTAGAGAGGTTATAACCAGCACTTTGTATTTCAACCAGAAACAAATTGGCAGCTCGGCTTTGAGCACAGGTGTAATGTGGCCTTTCTGAGCTCCCTTAAAGAGCAGCCTGCTGCTAAGTTTCAGAATCATTTTCTGGTGAGCGATGAAAAATGGGATGCCTTTTCTAAAGGTATCATCTCTTCTTGAATTTGTATAATGTAAGGCTGTGTGTGTGTGTGTGTGAGTGAGAGAGAGAGAGAGAGAGAGAGAGAAAGAGAGAAAGAGAGAAAGAGAGAGAGAGAGAGAGAGAGAGAGAGAGAGAGAGAGAGAGTTCACATCTGTGTGCAGTCAACTCCTTGCCTAATGAGCAAGGCTTTTTTTAGTTGACCCAATATATTTGAAAATAAACTTAACAAAATATTGGTGCATCTCTGATTAGGAGACTGATATTCAAGAATTGTTGGGAATACAAATCTAGACTTCTGTGAGCGGTATGGGTGACCTGCTCTCAGAACATAAATTCTCTTTTATACTCTGTAATTTTTTTTGGTAAACATTTTTTTTATTTCTCCATTTTTTTTTCTTTTGGATTTTGAATTTTTTAATCTTTTGAATAGAATACAATTGTTTAACAAATTGCTTTGAGAATTGCTATCCCCCACCCTCGATCAGAATGGTGTGCAGAAGCACTGCGAAAAATGGAATATTGTATTTCTCAACCTTGGCAACTTCATCTCCCAGAATTCTCCAGCCAGCAACTTCTAGAATTCTGGGAGGTGAAGTCCACACATTATAAGGTTGCCAAGGTCGAGCAACACTGCGTAGGTGAAAATTACTCTTCCTCCTATTTTGTGCAAATATGCCAAGTCCAAGTGATTCTATTTTCAGTAGTACTGTCACTTTATTATACTTAAGCTCCATCCAAGAGTTTTTCCCCATTCCCAGTTACCTGAGTCTTCTGACCTTGTTCTTTACAGGTAGTCCTCAACTTATGACCACTCATTTAATGACAATTCAAAATAACCTATGACCAGTACATGCATTTACAACTAAAATTCAGGTGCTTCATAACTGACATGTATTTATGGTGGTTGCAGCATTCTGTGATCACATGGTCACAATTTGGGATCTTCCCGGGGGGGACTTTTGACAAGCAAAGTCAACGGGGGAAGCCAGATAATCTTAATGATTGCCTGATTCACTTAGAGACCATGGTGATTTGTTTAATGATTGAAGCAAAAAAGGTTGTAAAATTGGCTGTGACTCACTTAATGACAACTTGGATTTGTGCTGGAAGTTCCAATCCTGATTGAAGTTGTAAACTGAGGGCTATCTTTATCTAAAGATAAAGCGGGTTTGAAGCATAAACATTTGTAAGGATAGTACATAGTATAGAAATCAGCCCCAGCATTTTCTAATTACCGAATCTTACAAAGGAGTGTGTGTGTGTGTGTGCGTCTGTGCGTCTGTGCGCGTGTGTGTTTGTGTGTGTGTGTGTGTTGTATATGTAATGTATGTATGTATGTACCGTATTTTTCAGACTATAAGATGTACCAGTGTATAAGATGCACTAAGATTTCAAAGAGGTAAGTAAGAAAAAAAAGTTTTTGTCCTCCCCAGCCCCCAGCAACACTCTGCAGGCTTCAGCAGGTCTGCCCATTTTCCGCCTGTTTTCCCCCAAAACGGGGGCATTTTTGCCTTCCCGCAGCCCTGCAGAAGCCTGTAGAGTGATCCTAGAGGCCGGGGAGGACAATTTTTTTTCCTTACTTACCTCTTTGAAATCTTAATGCGTCTTATACACTGGTACATCTTATAGTCTGAAAAATATGGTACATACATACATACATTGCATATATTGTATGTGGGGTTTTTGTGAAAAACGGGCCGTTTTTCACAAAATGGAATGCGGGGGAAGGGCTTCATGAGGCCAAAAATGGCTGTATTTGGTGTATAAGATGCAACAACATTTCCACGCTCTTTTAGGGGGGGGGGGAGGTGCGTCTTATAGTCCAAAAATACAGTATGATAGATAGATAGATAGATAGATAGATAGATAGATGATAGATAGATAGATAGATAGATAGATAGATAGATAGATAGATAGATAGATAGATAGATAAGGAGGGAGAGGGAGAGAGAGAGATGGACATAGACATAGATATAGATATATATGTAAAAAGGCAAGATATTAAAGATTAGCAGCAGAAAATAAGCAGGATAAATGCGCAATTACATGCCACCTCTCACTACTATCCCAAGCCTATTTGTAATAATACATTTAACATTATTTTCACTTAATAGGCATCTCCATTATAGAGGTAGATTTGAAAGTTGCTTTCAGGCAGATCTAGAGTGTTTCTATTAGTTCTCACTCATGGAATGCAATCCCTCCTTTCACCCCCCCCCTTCCCTCCCCACTGCTGTTGTCGCAAGGAAAAAAAGAGCCTTTTTAAACAACAGCTCATGGGAGGTCACTTTGTTAGTGATAACAAAGGCTAGGGATTTGAATCCCTAGTTTCTAAATATATTTGCTCATGTCTGACTATAAATCCCTTTCGTGTCCTCATTCAGTGCCTATCTTCTGTTCCTTTCAATTACATTTGTCCATCTATGATTAAACTGCTAATAAAAGGACTAGTACTTTCATTAGTTTATCTGTCAAAATCATGAAAACCCTTTTAGGCTTGTTCAGTTATTAACTAATTTTTTCCCTTTACCTTATACAGTTAACTTTATTTATTTAACACTGTTTTAACTGCCTTTCTTAGTCACATTTTTATATTATTTTATGATGTTGCTTGTAAACTGCTCAGTCTGCTTAGATGAGATGGATAGTATGAAGATAGACATAGATGATGGATGGATGGATGGACGGATGGACGGACGGACGGACAGACAGACAGACAGATTCTTAATGCTCACTAAGCTTAGTTGTTTTCTTGTAGACATTTCATTACCCAAACTATGAGAGGGAGGGAGGGAGGGAGGGAGGGAGGGAGGGAGGGAGGGAGGGAGAGAGAGAGAGAGAGAGAGAGAGAGAGAGAGAGAGAGAGAGAGAGAGAGAGAGAGAGAAGGCATTTGTCTCAAATGTCAAAAAGTATATGTGATTTCCCCCATATTTCTCAGTTTTTGGTTATATATCTATACCATTTATTCTTTATGGATGAGGCAGCTCTTGTTAGTCTAATAAAGATGGGTCTCCTTAATTTTATGCCGCACAAGTCTGCTTTTATTTTTTTTAATTGTCTCTGCTCTTCTGAGCCAGCTGGAGGTGGAGCTGGATGTGTGGTTTCTGTTATTCACAGTTTGCCCAGCAGTTCTTTATTAGCAAGCTGGAATATTCACTTGGGGCTTCATTTGCTTTTGACACATTGGCTTTGCCTGCTGAATATTCACAAGACTGCCAAGAGCCATGCACTGCTTGCTGTGGCTGCTTGGAAGGTGTCCATGAAATTTTGGCAAAGGAATCTGGGTGGAAAAAGCTTGGGCATCTGCTTCGGGCTTCCATTTGCTCAGCATTTTAGAGAGTGGAATTGAACAAAGGGTGTACTCAAGTGAACAATCTTCCTTCTCCTTCCTTGCTTTTGACTTGGTTTCACTGAAGAGCAAGTCATATGAAATCTGTTCTATATCCATTCCATATTCTGTGTCTAGAAGAGAGAGACATTCAGTGTGAAGGCATCCAGCCTGCACTTCCTGAAACTTTACTTCAAACTTTTCCAATGACATCCAAGGACTTCCATAGAATTTCCATCTAATGGTTGACTCAATGCTGGCTAACAATTCTAATGCAAGGCTTGCTATTAATATTGCAGTGGAAGACATCTGCAAAAAGTTCCCATCTCTAGAAGTGTACAAAGCTTTGATAGACTGTGGAGCATGAGCCCTGGTGGTGCGGTGGTTAGAATGCACTACTACAGGCTAATTCTGCTGACTGCAGCTTGCCTGCAATTTGGCAGTTCAAATGTCACCAGGCTCAAGGTTGACCCAGATTGTTGGGGGCAATAGGCTGGCTCTATAAACCGCTTAGAGAGGGCTGTAAAGCACTGTGAAGTGGTAATAAATTTAAGTGCTATTGCTATTGCTATAGAGTCATTTTGTACACGTAGCAGCAACCTTTGCAACAAGGTCATGGATCTGAAAGTCTAGGAAGTAAAAAAAAAATCTTAAGGAGGGCAGGGCTGTAACATGCTCACTCTTTCAGTTGATATTTATGGATCATGTTGACTGTCCACATGAAAATTAGAAGTCTGTAAATGTTGCACAGATTTCCTCCAAGCAACTTCAGTGCTACACTACAGGTTCCAATGCAACAGGATCCTTTGAATTGTGAGCCGCCCTGAGTCCCCTTAGGGAAAAGGGCGGCATACAAATAAAGGCAAATAAATAAAATAAATAAATGCGATGTAGTGTCATTATGAACTCTCTGTAAACAAGCTTACAGCCAGTTTGTCATTGTCCATTTCAAGACATTTTCTTTCCTTGCCCTAAGAAAGGAAATAATGATCTACTCAGTGGCATTCAGAAGATTTTCTGATAAATGGTATCTAGAATAAATGTAAAAAAATGTACAATAGATTTGGCATAGTATATAGTATATCACTAATGAAGATTTCTAGATAGTATGCTGAAGTGTGGTTGAGATATTTCCAATAAATAAATGATAAGTAGCCATCTTGGATGCATCTCCAAGGAAGCCATGGTGGTGCAGTGGTTAGAATGCAGTACTGTAGGCTAACTCAATGCTCACTGTCAGAAGTTCAATTCTGACTGGCTCCAGGTTGATTCAGCTTTCCATTTTTCTGAGGTTGGTAAAATGAGGAGCCAGATTGTTAGGGGCAATTTGCCGACTCTAAACCACTTGGAGAAGGATGTAAAGCACTGTGAAGTGGTATATAAGTCTAAGTGCTATTGCTATTTGTATGATCCAGGGCTATTTGCAGCAGAGGTGTGTGTCTGTGTGTAAAAATCAAGATGGTGTCCCTAAGAGCCGAGGTGGCACAGTGGTTAAATGCAGCACTGCAGGCTACTTCAGCTGACTGCAGTTCTGCAGTTCGGCTGTTCAAATCTCACCGGCTCAGGGTTGACTCAGCCTTCCATCCTTCCGAGGTGGGTAAAATGAGGACCCGGATTGTTGTTGGGGGCAATATGCTGACTCTGTAAACTGCTTAGAGAGGGCTGAAAGCCCTATGAAGTGGTATATAAGTCTAACTGCTATTGCTATTGCTATTGCTAACCACATAAATGAAAGTTCTTGATGTACATCATATACAAGACACACCTAAAAAGAGACAGGACTTCAATTGTGCAGCATTATCTTGAGTTTATTGACCTGTTCCTCCTTCAATATAGGTGCCTCTGGTATTACCTTCTGAACACAGGAAGGGACCTTTAGCAATATTGATCTGCATTTGTTACTCATTTGAGTTGTGCCGTCTGTTAACTTAGCAGCTCTGCATTGGGGTGAACCAAAGCTGAAACTTTAGCTGAAAAAAAAGTTCTTCAGAATAGAGCCATCTCCCATCCTGATTCAACAGTGCTGCTGTACAACAGAACTATTCAGTAATTTCTCTGTCCCTCCTTTTTATAGCTTCCATTTTAAAACACCTTTTGTTTTTCTTTTAAAAAATCCTGTCGAAAATCAAAATACACTGTGTCAGATTAACTCCTCCCTCCCCTTATTTTGCTATGTAATTAGTAGCTGTGTGTTCCCTTCCCTCAGTGGAGTAAATGGTATGTGGGCGGACTAGAATGTGCTGCAGGGATTTGATTGTTCCCTAAAATATGACATTCCCAGTGGGGGAGGGGGATGCACTGGGGCTATTGAATCCCAATCTTTCATCTGATTTTTTTTTTTTTTGCTAAGTTTTGGAAGAAATTGAATGTGGCAAGTGGAGTAACCAATCTTTCATTTTATAGGAAGTGTGCCATACTCCCCTTGGGTTCAATTAAAATATGAATACTAGAAACAAATACTGGGGTTTGGAGGGTAGATTTAGAGCAAGCCCGTCAAATTGGCAGCCCACAAGCCAGATACATCATGCGCAAGCCATGCCCACCCCGGCTCCATAAAGGCAAAAAATGTTGTGATACATCACAATCTGGCCCATCAAACTCACGCGATCGAGTTTGACACTCGTGATTTAGAGGATTACTTGTGGTAGCCAATGTAGGAATCTTGGATCAGACTAGGCAATTAACACAGGACCAAAGAGGTCTGAAAGGCTTTGGTTTTCTCAGTGTTCAGCCCTTTATCCGAAACACTTTCTTTGGGATCTAGAGTCAACTGATCCTCATAATCATAATCCTCATAAAAGCCGAGGTGGCGCAGTGGTTAGAGTGCAGTACTGCAAGCCACTTCAGCTGACTGTTATCTGCAGTTCGGCAGTTCAAATCTCACCAGCTCAAGGTTGACTCAGCCTTCCATCCTTCCGAGGTGGGTGAAATGAGGACCCAGACTGTGGGGGCAATATGCTGACTCTGTAAACCGCTTAGAGAGGGCTGAAAGCCCTATGAAGCGGTATATAAGTCTAACTGTTATTGCTATTGCTATAATCATATAACCTCTCTTCAGTCGCTGCATTGGTGGTTGTCAGTAGATTTCTGAGTAGAGTTCAAAGTGCTGATGTAACTTCCAATGCCTTACATGCCTTCTTCATGTCAAAGCATCTTGTCCAAGCCAGACCAACATAAATGCACATTGTGATGTTGAATGAGATAACACTAGCAATAGCACTTAGACTTGTATACCACTTCACAGTGCTCTACAACCCTCTCTAAGCGGTTTACAGAGTCAGCCTATTGCCCCCAACAATCTGGGTCCTCATTTTACTGACCTCGGAAGGATGGAAGGCTGAGTCAACCCGGAGCCTCGTGGGATTCGATCTGCCAAATTGCAGGCAGTCAGCAGTCTGCAGAGGTAGCCTGCAGTACTGCATTCTAACCACTGCGCCACCGCAGCTCTTGAATGGATCATGAAAACTCTGCTTTTCACTTGTGGCTCTCATACTTTGCAGTGACTTCCCTCTTGAGATCAGGCTACCACTCTCATTGTTAGCTTACTAATCCTGGAGTCCTTCAGAGAACATTGAGGGGGGGCAGGAGAAGGACTGACACCTTAGCTCACTTGTATGTATCTTAGTTTTGTTGATTACTTTTGTTTTCGGATTCTTTTGATGGTTGATGGTATGCTTTCTGTCTTTAATGATGGATTATAGTAAAAGGATGTTTTTTTTTTATAACCACCATTCCTTCTGCTATACTTAAATCACTCAAGAGGACTCTCGGTTCAAAGGTAGGGCAGGGGCTAGGGCAAAAAGGAAAGAAAGAAAAGAAAAACCCTGGGGTGGGTAATATAAACCGGTTTTAGCATGCTGCTCTCAAGTTCAATAGCATTTTTGTTTTAAAATACCGGATAATCTAGATAATGAAAAAGATCTCTTGAGCCTGGAGAGCTGCTGCCAGTCACAATAAACAGCACTGGGCTCAGTGAATACAAACTCTGATGTGCCATAAATCAACTTCCTGAACTCCACTTTAGGGGGTAGGAAATGTGCATTCATTTATATTCTTTCATCCAGTCAAAGAACCTTGGGAGTTCCTCATCCAAAACAGGACACTGAATAAGTTTTGATGGATTGGAGATTATGTACTACAGCCAATCCAAGGGGACGAGCCTGGATGGAGATCAGCTCTGCCCATCTTCCCTACCTGCCTGTTAGAGAAGCCCACTTGCTTCCCTCATTATACTGATTTCCTTATCGTAACATGTCCCTTGGCTTTCAACTGCTGCCAAGCGCAGCCGAATTAATGAGTAATTTACATGCAGATTCCCTGTAATTATGTTAAGGGGCCAGCCAGTAAATGAGGGAGTCTGGAAGCTCTAGAGACCGAGATTAGCAACTCAGCACCGGTCTCTCGAAAGGATGTGTGGGTACTGAATACAGAGATTTGGCTTTTATCAATTGCCTTGCAACACAATTGAATTCTGTTTCGGGAAGCATTTTTCTGCCCACATTACTGTGGGATTGTGTGGTGTCTTACATGTAGCCCACATCTAAGACCTACCTTTTCGGTGATTCATTGTTTATTCAAATTAAGAATCATAACAAAATCGGTATTTGTCATATAGACTTCCCCAATATTCAAGAAACCTTAGTTGGTGGAATGTATGTGATTGTAAGAGCTGAAATCCACAACTACATTATATTTGAATACTTAGTGATCAATATGATTTACAGAACTATTATTTTTAAAAGTTCAATTCATCTCAGAACTTTATGGGTTTTTTGTACTTCAGGTAGTCTTTGAGTTGAGTTGAGTTAGATTTATTTATAGGCCGCCCTTTTCCCTGAGGGGACTCAGGGCGGCTTACAATCAAAAAAGGAAGGGGAGTGTAGGACAATACAAAAAAGAAATGTGCACAAAATAAATTAGACAGTAAAACTCAACATTCACTCAGCATTCGGGAGGGGCAAAAATAAGATTATCCCCAGGCCTGACGGGCTAGCCAGTTCTTGAGGGCTGTGCGGAAGGCCTGGACGGTGGTGAGGGTACGAATCTCCACGGGGAGATTGTTCCATAGTGTCGGAGCCGCAACAGAGAAGGCTCTCCTCCGAGTAGTCGCCAGTCGGCACTGACTGGCGGATGGAATACGGAGGAGGCCAACTCTATGCGATCTGATGGGACGCAGGGAGGTAATTGGCAGAAGGCGGTCTCTCAAATAGCCAGATCCACTACCATGGAGCGCTTTATAGGTGGTGAGTAGGACCTTGAAGTGCACCCGGAGATCAACAGGTAGCCAGTGCAGCTCACGGAGGATCGGTGTTATGTGGGCGAACCGTGGTGCGCCCACGATCACTCGCGCGGCCGCATTCTGGACTAGCTGAAGTCTTCGGATGCTCTTCAAGGGCAGCCCCATGTAGAGCACATTACAGTATTCCAGCCTGGAGATCACAAGGGCTCGAGTGACTGTTGTGAGGGCCTCCCGATTCAGGTAGGGCCGCAACTGGCGCACCAGGCGAACCTGGGCAAATGCCCCCCTGGTCACAGCTGAGAGATGGTGGTCAAAAGTTAGCTGTGAATCCAGGAGGACTCCCAAGTTGCGGGCCCTTTCTGAGGGGTGTAAGTTTTGTCCCCCCAGCCTGAGTGATGGTATGTTGGTCAAATTTTTGGGAGGGAAACACAACAGCCACTCGGTCTTGTCTGGGTTGAGTATCAGCTTGTTTGCTCTCATCCAGTCTTTAACGGCTTCCAGACCCTGGTTCATCACGTCCACCGCTTCATTGAGTTGGCACGGGGCGGACAGATACAACTGTGTATCGTCCGCATATTGGTGGTATTTTATCCCGTGCCTTCGGATGATCTCGCCCAGCGGTTTCATGTAAATGTTAAATAGTAGGGGGGATAGGACCGACCCCTGCGGCACCCCATAAGTTAGGGGCCTCAGGGACGATCTCTGCCCCCCCACCAACACCGACTGCGACCTGTCTGAGAGATAGGAGGAGAACCACTGCAAGACAGTGCCGCCCACCCCTATCTCCCGCAGTCGTCGCAGAAGGATACCATGGTCGATGGTATCGAAAGCCGCTGAGAGGTCCAGGAGAACTAGGATGGAAGCATGGCCTCCATCCCTAGCTCTCCAGAGATCATCAGTCAATGCGACCAAAGCGGTTTCTGTGCTGTGGTTCCACCACAAAACCGCGGTAGACTAAAGCGCGCTCGACGAAAGCGCGTACCTGACGTCATCACAGCGCGACGAAAACATCACGCTGTGAGCGGTAAAGTTAAAATTAACGCGAAAACCTTACCCTAACCCCCCCAAACCTAACCCTAAACCTAACCCTAACCCTAACCCTTAACTTAACGCTAAACCTAACGCTAACCCTTAACCTAACCCTAACCCTAACGCTTAACGTAACCCTAAACCTAACCCTAACCCTTAACCTAACCCTAACCCTAAACCTAACCCTTACCTTTACGTGAATCGGCTTGCTTTAAAGGCGCTTTGTAAAGCGCCCTTTTTTCTCCGTGGTCGTATTTGTCGCGCTGCTGATGACGTCAGGTACGCGCTTTAATCGGGCGCGCTTTAGTGGACTGCGGTTTTGTCATGCCACGGTCTTTGACATATAACATCTGGTTTAGTGACTGTTGAAAGTTACAATAATACTGAAAAAAGTTTCTTTCATTTTTTTAGAACTGTTGCAGCATCCCCAGGGTCATATGATCAAAATTCAGATGCTTGGCAACTGATTCATATTTGTGACGATTTCACTGATCATCTTTTATGACCTTTTGAGAAACAAAGTCAATGGGGAAGCCAGATTCATTTAGCAATCGTGTTCCTAACTTAACAGCTGCAGTGATTCATTTAACAGCTGTTGTAAGAAAGGTTGTAAAATGAGGCAAAGGTAACTTAACAAGTGTCTCACTGAGCGACAAATATTTGGGGCTCAATTTTGGTCATAAGTCGAGGACTATCTGTACAGTACTCTCTCTCTCTTTCAGAGCAATGGAGATATTCAAAAAGAAAGACTATACAAGCTGTTCATACATAGTCATGATTAAACTCTTTAGCTTGATTGTTTCCATAATTTTCAGTTAATCTGCTGTATGCATGGCCTGGCAGTTTCCAATGTAGGCAGGTATACAATGCAATTCTTATTCTAAGTCTGTAGTAGGAAATTATGAAACTGAAGGCATGGAGTACAAATTGGTTTATTGACAGTGTAGGAGGCAAAGAAAGGCTTAAAGAGAAGTCACAGTCCCTGTACATAAATTTACGTAAATGTTTCATTATCCAACTAAGTAACATCATCATTGCCAGTGAGAATAAGGTTTTCTGCCTCTTTGAACATGTTACCTAGATGGATAATGAAACATCTGCAAGTAAGCAACCAAGTTCGGAGAGCTCCAGGAACTCCACGGGTCAACCATGAGCTACAGATTTTCTCTTCTATTGGAGATCTATGCAAATATACATGCCCAGTGAGGTCAGTGTAGCTGTTAGGTTAGATTTATGAGGTAATAGGGCTAACCTTCAGAGACAATGAAGTATTGAATAAACAAAGAAGTAGCATTCCATGAACATGGAAATATTCTTTATAGGGAGTTACTTTCTTCTGTTTTCCCATAGCTCTGCTTGCCTCTCTCCCTGATTCCCCTCCCCACCAGATTATCACCATTCATTGGTCTTCTGAATGTTTTAACAGGTAGTTTCCCTGGGTAGATGTATTTGTGGTGCCCAATTTGACACTATAAAGCAGAATTCTCCAACATTTCTGGCTTTGCGGACTAGTGGGGTTGTGCGAGGGGATGGTTTGTGCAAGCGTCTGGCCTGTGTGTGTGTGTGTGTGTGTGCGCACAACTCCATTGCGCGAGCGGCGTGCACACATGTTTGCCACTCACACAAATGAAGTGCACACACATGAGCTCACCCTGTGCTTGCACAAGTGAGGATCCATGTAGGCACGCTTACCAGCCAGTTGCAAACCCCTCATAGCCCACTAATGGGCCGCAGCCCCCAGGTTGGGGAACCCTGTGCTTAGTTTCCCTTGGGAAGAGGTATTTGTGTTTGGAGCTTTTGATTTGGCTCCAAGAATTTCTCTTCAGCTTCAAAGTTTAGGTTTTGCATTTCTCAATCTTTTAGCTACTGTACTGGTAAGCCATGTGGTGACTGAAGTGATACTGAAAAACATGTTTATATCAGAACTTTGTTATTGAAATGTTACTAGTATTTGTCGTTATTATGGGGTTTTTTGGTCCAATATTCAAATCCCATTGATAGATTGCTGAGGGAAAATTAAGAGAAAGTGATTTAATGGCAAGCTGGCCTGCATTGATTTGAATTAGAAGTCCTAATAAATGTCTATGCTATTGTGAAATTTAGACAATGTTTTACTCACTGGAAGTCACCCCCCTCCAGGCTTTCCGCAAAGCCACGAAGATCTGGTTGTTCCGGCAGGCCTGGGGCTGAAGAATTTCCAGCCCCACTTGAAATGTTGTGACTGCTGTTGTTTTTACTTTGTCTGTCTTTTGTTCTTTTGTCTTATTTGTATCCCCTCCCCCCTTTTGGTTGTTAGCCGCCCCGAGTCCCTCGGGAGTGTGGCGGCATACAAATTAAATAAACTTTAAAAAAAAAATCTTTAAACTTTAAGTCCCAGGCTTAATGATAATATAAAACTGAAATATAAGTTCTTTCAGAATGGTTTAAGTTCTCCCTTTATGTAATATAATACAGCCAGTTGGTTTAGTGGCTAAGACACCAAGCTAGAAAGTGGGAGACTGTGAGTTCAAGTCCCACCTTAGTTATGAGAGCCAGCTGGGTGCCTTTGGGCCTGTTACTCTCTCTTAGCCCAGCTTACCTCACAGGGTTGTTGTTGTGAGAAAAATAGGAGGAGGAAGGTGCATTGGATGTGTTCCTGCTTGAGTTATATATAATAATAAAAAAACAAATACATTAAATTTTCAAATTACTGTACATAAGAAGGAATGCCACAATGCATATATCAAAGCAAACTATATCTAAGTAATAACTTCAGAGAAGATAGCAAACAGTTCTTGCTTTCTAAACCAAGTAACTATGCTAGTGGATTACTGCTGGGGATGCTATCATTTGCTAGATATCAATTATACAGGTTATCTGAAGTTGATCGCTCTGGCCAGTTATCCAATACATTAGCAGTGCAAACCTACAACTACTGGGAGTACCACTCTAGTGCAGTAAGTAAAGTATAAGTGCAACAGCAAGTCCAGCAAAAGCACCTGACATCATATTCACTCATTACATTACTTTGACCCAGTTACTCTTGGTCCAGCACACCTCACAGAAATTTAGGGGAATCCAATGAAGGCAGCTCAACATATGGGCAGCCTTAAGCTCCCAAAATGGGAACATGGCAGTGACGTGCGGTGAGGTTTATGGCTGGTGAGGCACTGACACAGGGGTTTCAAATTTTTTTAGACTTGTGGACTTCAACTCCCAGAATTCCCCAGCCAGACATGCTCAGTTCCAATTTAAAGTGACAACATTTGTTTTTCTCCTTTGTGAAAAAGTTTCCTTCATTCTTTTTCTTCTCTCTCCACCTCCTTCCTCCCTCTCTCCCTCCCTCCCCCCTCTCTCAAACAGACATATGCACACAGAGAAGTTGGATTGGACTATCTCCTTCCCTTTCTCTCTCACTCTCTCTCAAACAAACACAAACACAGAAGTTGGATTGGAGCCGATTTGAGCCTTTAATTGCAAGTGGAGCCATGTTGCCTTTTCAAACTTGTAATCAGTGAAGCTGGGCTTATATAATTTTATCCAGTTTTGTGTGTGTGTGTGTGTGTGTGTGTGTGTATGTGTTTGAAAAGGCAATGTGGCTCTGCCTGCAATCAAACTACACTTGGGGAGGGATCTACACTTGAGGATGAAGTTTGAATTCCTCCCCCTCCCTCCAACCCACACATACTGTTTCCAGCTGTTTCAGAGAGGATTTCAACTCTGCTCTTGCCTGCCATCATGAAAAGGAAAAAATGTAAAAGGAAAAAGGCAAGAGCTGAGGTCAGGCCGAGCTAGTTGCTGCCAGAGTCACCGTGGATGACTCTGCTTAGGGCTTAACTGTTTAAAAAAGCCTCTTAAAAAGTGCCCTCTACAGGAGGAGGCAGGAGAACGACGTGCCTCATCTAGTCTGGTATTTTATGATCACTCGAGCAGAGTTAAGCAAGGGTTAAAAGCTGAAAAATTCCTGACGTAGATGAGGCACGTCATTCTCCTGTCTCCTCCTGTAGAGGGCGCTTTTTAAGAGGCTTTTTTAAACAGTTAAGCACTAAGCAGAGTTATCCACGGTGACTCTGGCAGCAACTAGCTCAACCTGACCTCAGCTCTTGCCTTTTTCCTTTTACATTTTTTTTCTTTTCATGATGACAGTGGTGAGGCCCTGGAACATGGGACTTGCTTTCAAGGAGGTATATAGGTGCCATCGAGTCTATTTTGTGTATTATACATGTCTAACAAACCTCGTAAAGTAACACATTGGTAGTTATTCTTTTTAATATCAGTTACATATTATTAAAAACTTTAAAAATCAATTTGGTGTGGTTTTTCAATAGCAAATAAAAATGTATAAATCAGAAAAGCAAGTGCAAAAAAATATCTATTTGTTTCCTGAAAATAATACTTATAATGGTTTGCTATGAAACTGAATGTTTTGCCAAAAATGCATTGAAGACCATTTTGGAACTAATAATGTATTTATTGCCTGGCCCCATTGAAAAAAAAAAAGACATGCAATTCATCTTTATACCATTTTCTAATCACATCAGGCATTTCTTTCCATTTTTAAAAAGTGGGACTAATAGTCTTAAGCATCTCAGCTTCACTCACTGTCCTGAAGGAATATAGAATTCTGGCAAACTAAAATGTCATGCAAGGAATCTACAAATGTATTGTTTAATGATGAAAATCTATTAATATCCTTCTGGGAAGTACAAAAATGTAATTCCAAGATTACCTCACTCATGTCATGCTGAAAGAGTTACTGTTCGTCTGCGATCATATCTTCCTTTTGTGCAGAAGAAATGTGAGAAATAGACATCCACACATATATACACCGTAACCACATATCTGTTGCTTATATATGTTCAGCATCCTTCAATGGCTGAGAATTGAATGTAATCTGAAAAAGTCCCAAAGACTCTTAATAGTTTTTTTTGTGTGGCACTTTATATAAAACTGGAAGGTATTGTGCAGAAAAACTTGTTGTAACCTGTCGGCCACTGGCCCCTCTTGCAGCCGAATCAGATGAGGAGTCAGGGCCAGCATCAAGGCAATCTGAGAGCGCTGAGGGGAAAGCGGGAATGGAGCTGTCAGAGATAGAGAGATAGGTGGAACCTGGACCGTTCATCATCCCTCAGATGGAGAGTCAACAGCCCCCAGGTCTGGAGTTGGCTGATGAGGAAGAGTAGGAACAGCTGGTTCTGGTGCTTGATGCACAGATGTACAGAAGGCAGAGGAGAGGAGAGCAGCAGGAATCTATGGGCTGGTCCTTGGGACTGAAGAACCACTGCTGCTAGCAAAGCCCCACCCTAGCTCTGGGGATAAAAGGCAGGGGGCAGAGGTGAATAGGTGTGGCAGACAACTATTCATATCCCTGCCGATCAGCCACTGATAGCCTGCACTTCTGAATCCTGTCTTATCAGAATTATTCTTAGAATCTGCAGTGCCTTCTGAGTGTATGTGTGTGTTGCTGGAAGAAAGCGAGTGGACTTTCCAGGACTTTATTTGCAAGTGTGTGTGTGTGTGGGGGGAGTGACTCCTGGTGTGTTAGGGGCATTTCAGGGGGAAAAAGGGAGCGAGTGTCACTTTCCACAGGACTTAAATAGCAGTAGACTTATATACCGCTTCATAGGCCTTTCAGGCCTCTCTAAGCGGTTTACAGAGAGTCAGCATATTGCCCCCAACAATCTGGGTCCTCATTTTACCCACCTCGGAAGGATGGAAGGCTGAGTCAACCCTGAGCCGGTGAGATTTGAACCGCTGACCTGCTGATCTAGCAGTAGCCTGCAGTGCTGCATTTAACCACTGCGCCACCTTTGTTAGCCTGCTGTGAGAGAGTGGATGTGGTGCTCCTAATAAAGGGAACATTTTGTTAAGTAAAAAGACTTGTCATGTTTGGGAGCCAGGTCAGAACAAAACTCTTGAGGTCCACCACTCCATAAGCACACCACAAGGACCCAGTTTGCTAAAATCTAAATCTTGGGTGTCAAACTCGCAGCGTCATGTTGCTATCACAGTTTGTATCACAATGTGGTTTTTTTTCCCTTTGTGGAGCTGGGGTGGGCATGGCCTGTGCATGATGCATCAGCCCACGGGCCACCAGTTTAACATTTCTGATCTATGTGAACCTTCTCCAGCCTAGCATTCTTGCAACAAGCAGGAACAACCCCTGTTTTCAAAGTGCATAGTCGGAATCCAGTTCAATTGGAGTTGCATGGTTAGCGAAACCACTGCTTACTTGAAGCCATTTCATCAATGACTTCCTTGATATTTAATTTCCCTTTCACTGCCATGGTCTTTATCTTTTCTGTAGCCCTTCACAACTCTGTAATTTATCAAGAGGCATATTGCATAACTGTTTGTGATTGTTTTCTGCTTAGTTTATACTTCAGTGCATGCCAACTCAGTACCGGTTGCCACTGAGTTCAGTGAGGCTTATCTGGTGTCAGGTGTCAGATGGCAACTTCAAGATTTTTCACTTAGTTTTCCAGGAACAGATCTAGAGTTCCTAGCTTTCCTTATTTAAGTTGGTGGTTCAAGCACTAGAATAAGCACCTTCTCACTCAACAAGTTTGAGAATCTCTGGAATTTGTTCAATCACATTATATATGTTGGTTTTCTCAGGGATTGGGGAATGAACATTAGTGATTCATTATTGATTTAGTTAGGGTGTGTGTGTGAGAGAGAGGGAGGGAGCGACACAGAGAAAGAGAGAGAGGGAGAGGGAGAGGGAGAGAGAATGAATGAGAATATTACACCAGCATGTAGCTTGTCTCTGTATGCAAATAGATCTCCAAAATGCTTACTGTCCTTGCTGGAAACATGAGTGGGAGATGTCCTATGGCTAGTTTCATGGATTTCCCAGGATCAAGTGAGGTCCAAGAGTTGATTGAGCAGGCTCTTCTTGTGTTCTCATTCACTTATTTGCTTCTGGTGGATGGATACTGCTTCCTGCTTCCCTCGTCTAAAGAGAGGCAGGTTTCTTTTATAATTGTTGAAAACATTTATCCAGAGTAGGCATGTTGGAGGTTTTGTCCAGGATCAGCATAATTTAATCATAAAAAAAAATGCACTTCTCTCTCCCTGTGGGTTTCCTGTGGTGTTAATAATGTAGCTGTAGTGAATTATCTATGTTAACAATATTTTTTTTTTGGTGAAAGAAAGATTTCTTTTGTCTGCCCTGAACATTCTGTCACTTAGTTTCACTAGATGGCTCTTTGTTGTCAGTTCTTTAAGAATCAAGTGAGAAGAGAGTTGGGGAAAAGAATTCCCTCCCTCCCTTGTTCCTTCAATTCCATTCGCTTGATAATTTGACGTGCATCTGTAATGTATCATTTTAATCAACCTTTTTGCCCAAAGGAAACTGTAGATTTAAACACCTTAAACCTTGTGAGCTGGGGTTTACTCTTACCCCTCACCCCCAGAAAAGCATTCCAAGGGTTCTACAGTTTTTACTGTTTTTTTGGCAGATAAATGGAACTTGCTCCCCATAGCACAGATTTTTGCATGTTTCTGTGCAGGTCCCACTGCATCCAATGGTTTTCTAAAAGATCAATGGGAGAGAACATAATTATCATATAATAAAAATATCTGACAATGACGAAGGATACTTCATCTTGGCTTCTTTGCCTCCAACACAAATTACAAGTAGTCCTTGACTTATGACCACAATTGAGCCCAAAATTTCTGTCATTAGGTGAGACATTTGTTAAGTGAGTTTTGCCCATTTTACAAGCTTTCTGTTCTGACCTAGGCTTCCTGATAAAGCAAAAACTCTCTTTTATTTAAATGGCTATGAATTATGGTCATTCACAGCCCGTAATGATTCTCAAAACAGTCTGTGAAGAGTCTGACAGATCTCTGCCGCAGTCTTTTAGGGTAATGTTGATAAGCCCCCACCTTTATCTCCCTTTAAACACTGCCAGAGACCTAAGTGCCAATTAGTTTTGCAAGGCCAAATGGAGCACAGAGTTAAACAGAGCTTCTCAGAGTTTGAACCGATCAGAATGAACAAAATTGCTTCTTGCAAAGGCTCACATCCATTTCCTCCTCTTTTATGTCTTATGGGAGGTGCCAATCATCTCCAAGCCTTACTCCCGAGTCGCCCTTTTTGTCCTAATTGTTCTCGCCTTCTGGAAGCTCTGCGCATGCACACAGTGGGAACAGGCTCACACGGTTCTTCTGCCTCACTGATGTCAGACTCTGGAGTCTCCGGAGGCAGCACATAACTACCAGATGGCCCTGGCACCCTCTCTGCCTCGGACACAGAGCCCTCATCAGAGCCTTCCCCAGACTCCAGGACTGGCCCATGTTTCTTCCCAACCTCCTCACTGTCCGAGTCTGCTGCCATCTCCACAGGCCGCTGATGGACCACAACACTTTCATGCCACAGTTCTTAAGTGAATCCCTGCAGTTACTAACCTGGTTGCTAAGTGAATCTGGTTTCCCCATTGAATTTGTCTGAAGTTTGCAAAAGGGGATTGCATGACCCCGGGACACTGCAACCACCAACAATATGAGTTAGTTGGCCAAGCATCGGAATTTTGATCACATTATCATGGGATGCTTCACAGGGTGTAATTGTGAAAAACGGTCATAAGTCACTGTTTTCAGGGCCATTGTAACTTTGAACAATCACCAAATGAACTGTTGAGGTAAGTTGAAGAATATTTGTATTCAGACTCTGGAAGAGATAAAGGAGTTCCAGTTTTATTGCACCCACCATCACATTTAAGAATTGTTCTGTAATTTTATTTGACTGTTTTGCAGGATATTGGTGAGAATGTGAAGTAATGCCAGGAATCTTCAAAAGTTATTTGATCTATACCACATATGCATTGTTTTGAACATGGAGAAACCAATTTTATATATAACTATGGCTGATGTTTTATTTGTGCTTTGTGTGTGCGCGCGTGTGTGTGGCATTAAAATAGCTTTTAGTCTGCAAGAGTGGAATGTAATCATATAAAATATATAAATGGATTTCTATTTTTTTTTTAGTTGCTGTACAAATGTATCTCGGAAGCTTGCTTGGGATATTAAATTCCCTTTTCATGTGGAATTTATTTCTCCCTGACATATGCACATCTTTGAACATAGAAATTTTATGCTCTGCATTGATACAACTGGTCTTGAGTTAACTGAGAAGTGAGCAATAGTTTGCCATCCAGATGTGGACTGCAATTCCTACCCTTCTCATTTTTGCCTATGTGGGATAAGGATGTTCATCAACATCTGAAGCCACATCTTGCTCACCTAACTAATTAACTGGACCCCTTCTTTTCTGAAAGCCAGGCCTGTCACGGATCTCAGGAAATCACACTGTCGGAAAAGCAATTGATATTAGACTTCACAGTCTGAAAGCAACGAGATATGATCAGGCAGACCAATTTTACTGAAAATCAGTTGCTGGATGTGACTGGGACACACTTTCTGGTAAGAATTACAGACAAAGGTGTTTTTCTCTTTGTTTTTGAAGGTAAGAAGGGACCAAGCATTGAACAACTAAAGAAAGTAGAACTGGCCTTGGACCACAGGGTTTATAAATGGTAGCATAATGCTGCCATCTATCTGTGGCCAAAGTTGCTTGGGTTTCCATTTATGGATACGTGTGTTTGTGTGTGTGTGTGTGTGTGTGTGTGTCTTTGTTGGAATAAACAGCACTTCACTATTGAAAAGAAGGAAAGCTCAAGTCCACAGGCTATATATTACACATGATCAAAAAATGATATATAGCAGTTAGCAGTTAGACTTATATACCGCTTCATAGGGCTTTCAGCCCTCTCTAAGCAGTTTACAGAGTCAGCATATCGCCCCCAACAACAATCCGGGTCCTCATTTTACCCACCTCGGAAGGATGGAAGGCTGAGTCAACCTTGAGCCGGTGAGATTTGAACAGCCGAACTGCAGATAACAGTCAGCTGAAGTGGCCTGCAGTACTGCACCCTAACCACTGCGCCACCTCGGCTCTATGGAGTGATTTCCTCTGTCTCTCAAGTTCTCTTAACATATGGAACAGAATTTTACTCTGAAAGGTCTTCAGAGATTCTCTACGGGCAACAAAAAAGAGTGTGTGTGTGTGGGGGGGGGGTGTCAAGTGTGAAAAGCTGCTACCATATTGTGACTCAATTTCTTCCTCTGTTGTGTGTGATGTATAAAAGGGCAGAATTTGCATCATGACATCACAAACCATGTTTCATGAAATTGGCATCATTGTGGTCAGCAATGGACATCCAGGCTTGAAGCTGTAGTCCCATTCGTTAAAGTGTTTTGCTGGGTGTGTGCCAAAACTCTTGTCCTTGAACAGTGTCTAGGGTATAGCCAAAATC
The DNA here is from genome assembly GCF_051295495.1 of Thamnophis sirtalis. Lineage (NCBI taxonomy): Eukaryota > Metazoa > Chordata > Lepidosauria > Squamata > Natricidae > Thamnophis > Thamnophis sirtalis. The sequence continues at coordinate 163,168,208 of NW_028261383.1, forward strand.
AGAAGCCGTTTATATAGAAACCAGAGTTTTCTGCCAAGTAGGATCTTAGAAGAATCTGAGGTCAATGTATACCAGTGTTCCAAAAAAAGGTGAGATGAACACAGCACATTTTGAGGTCATCAGAACAGGAAAACAGTTGAACAACAATAACAACAAAAATCCTACATCAGTTGCACCTCTGTTGCATAGATTGGAGGTGCCATTGCAATGACTTCAAAAACCTCAGTTGAAAACTTTTAAAATATAGTCTTCCAGATTCTGTCTTTGCAGTTGACTTCTGCTCTCAAGAAGTCTTTTACTTTCATCAACCCCTTTGCTTTGATGTGCTTCCATGCACTGTGTTTGGCCACATGGAAACCTCAGCCTCTACTTTCTAACATCAGAACCCTCTGGAGCTGGGAGATGGTGCCACTCTATACAGACTGGGATCCTAAACTATAGGGTTTCTCCTCAAGCCAAATCTGATGAAGTACATCTCTGTATCTGTAATCCTCCAGGTTAAAGAAGTCAATCTGCTTACTGTAGGAGGATTGGATTCCAGTTGGTGTGGGCTGTTAGGAAGATAATCTAATGGTTGGATTCCAGTTGACGTGGGCTGTTAGGAAGATAATCTAATGGTTGGGTTGGCAATATATAAATCATGTAACAATGTTGTACCTGTTTCTTTAAATCATACTGTAAAATGTGATTGGTTGCTGTTTCCCTCAATCGGCCATAAGAGGGAGCCAGAATGACTGTTAGCGCTCTCTCTGTTTGTTAGATGCTGGGCTGATCTGATCTGAGTGTTTTTGGAAGCTGGAAGTGCCGTGAGGTATTGTAAATTTTGCAACTGTTAGCAAACTTTGAATGCCGAACTGATTATATGATACTGGACTATGTTATTTGGATTATCCCTTAACTGAAAGACGTTGATGACTGACTGTCTTATCCGTGTATGACTTGGACTGTTTGATGGACTCTGATACCTCTATTTCCACGAAAGTAAAAGCCTATTTAAACTGCAGTGTCTCTGTATGCTGGTTTGTGTGTTCTCCAACACAACTCTCACAACGCTTCGCTGATCGTACTCGGTCTCCCAACGGGGAGCTTACCTAACATGGGCCATCCTGGATCATCTTGAAGTTGAGAGTATCATTATTTTTTCATCATTTACTTTACCTTCATGGATCTTTTAGGAGCTTAGTCTCATATTTAACATTCCATAGTAAATCTGTTTAAGCCAATGAGATGAAGCTCCAAGGAAACTATTATGTGTCATAACACTCCAACCTTGATTGGGAAGACTCTTCCCAATACTCCTCTGTCCCACCAATACTTACTCAGAGCACATACACAGATACATCCCCACTCACCCATTCTACTCACACTACAACTACCTTGTATTAACTCAGTGGAGATTAAATTGCTTTGTAATCAGCAAGGGTTGTTTTTTAATAGGGCACATAAAGGATATATGATGTCTTCAGAAGCTGTTGCATCATGACATTATTCCTCAACCAAAGGACTCATGAAAAAAAGATGGAGAATCTTTTTCCCACCCAAACAAGAGTCCACATGTTTTCATCCTGTCCTGTTTTCTCCAAAGTGTGCAGATGTCTAGGGAAAGGCTCTCTTGCATTGGACAGGTAAAGGTCAACCTTGAATCTGTCCCAGATTCAGCTTTGATCTGCTGAATCAAAGCACAGCCTTAGTAAATATGATCAGATGCATCCAAAATAGTTCATGCAAAGCACATCTATATGATTGATAAGCCACAAGGCAGTGGGCATTTACTGTGCCTGCTAGCAAGCTCTACTTTGCAAAGCTATAATTAGTTCTGTACAACCCTTTTTGTTTCGTTTAAAGTGTCTAATATGACTCTTCTGGAATTTCTCTCAAAAGAGAGCAGCAAAGTAATGATTTTTATTTTACGATTATTGTATATGTGAAGTGTGCAACATGCCCAGTAACACTTTGGCATCTATTGCTTTCCTAAAGTGGATCTGGCAATTATGCTAATCTTGCCGGGGTAAACGGGGCCTTCATTGCTAATTAGCGAAGAAAGGCTGCCATTTGGATTTTCATTTCAGATGACGGATGATCTGAAAAGAAAACTATTCAAATGGTGCCCGCAAGATGGCAGTGCAGGATAGTTGAAAGAGATGTTGCTTGCTTTTACTGTCATTCAGTTCCCCCTTTTTAGAGGAAGTACTGCTAATAGTGACCGAGAGCCTAGAGAACCCAGCTCTCTCACAGGTTCAGAATTGGTGTACTGGGGAGACTTTTAATTTTTGCAGCTACCTATTCAGATTTTTTTTTTTCAAAGGCCTTCATTGCATTAATTCCCTGCTCGTTTAGCAGGCCTCCTGGAAAAATAGCCCAGTATTTTGGACTGCTTTATATTTATGCCTATTACTCTCCCACACACATATATCCTGAAATGTGATATGTCAGCTATAGAGCACCTTGCGGGAACCTCTTCAATGTTAGATCATGAAAGCAGAATGTTTTCCAAATCCGAATCAGGTGGAAGTCATCATTAAGTTGAATCATAGGCCATAAAAGTGTGTGCTTAGTTTGTTAACTCCATAGAATCCTTCATCCAGCAAGATAAACAAATAAAATAGGAGAAGAGGAAAGAAATGGCTAATAAGTCAATGTAATGTGCTCTGAGAGTGACCTTGAAGAAGAAGGAAGAAGAGCTGCAGCCAAGGAGATAGTCAGAGAGGAGAAATTGGAGTCCAAAGCAGGATTTTAATTTGAGAAAACATTCTCAGCTGGAGATTCAGGAGTTATACAGCTCCAGTACATTTGGAAGACACTACTTGGAGAACATTAACGCAGAATAGCAATAGCAAGAGCAGTTAGACTTATATACCGCTTCATAGGGCTTTCAGCCCTCTCTAAGCGGTTTACAGAGTCAGCATATCGCCCTCAACAACAATCCGGGTCCTCATTTTACCCACCTTGGAAGGATGGAAGGCTGAGTCAACCCTGAGCCGGTGAGATTTGAACAGCCGAACTGCAGAACTGCAGTCAGCTGAAGTAGCCTGCAGTGCTGCATTTAACCACTGCGCCACCTCGGCTCTCTAACATTAGACTTCAAAAACAAATCTATATTGATTTATGCATAACTAAAGAATTCCATTCATTCAAGTGTGGTTTACACTTGAGTAAGAAGTGACTGATCCACAGCCTGTTTGGAACCTGGCTGCAGAAATAGTGAGCAATAGTATGCATGTGTGCACAAAACTGCATTTGTGATGCAGTGTCTGATGCCAGTACCAATGACATGGAACTATTGAGATGCTCTTTGTTACTTAATAGGGGTAATTTTCAACTCCATGTAATAACACACATTTTTTTATTAATTTTTTTTATTTCTCATATATACATTCACAATTATATGATCTCATAACTGTTATTAATAATATGTATTTGTAACAATTTTTCTCCCCTACAGTTGACAATATACTTGAAATTGCTTTCTTACCATCCCATAAACCCTACTTCTTCTTCCTTCCTTCCCTCCTTCCTTCCCTCCTTTCTTCTCTCCTTCTCTCCTTCCTTCCCTCCTTCCTTCCCTCCTTCCTTCCCCCCTTCCTTCTCTCCTTCATTCCCTCCTTCCTTCCCTCCTTTCCTCTCTCCTTCTCTCTTTCCTTCCCTCCTTCCTTCCCTCCTTTCTTCTCTCCTTCTCTCCTAACACACATTAAATGTGTTGCTTTTTATACATTACTGAGTGTGATCCAAGCAAAATAAGCACTTAAAAAAAATCTGCCACAGCTTTTGTTGCAGATTTACTTGGAAGGAAGCCCTAATGACTCCATTGGGATACACCCATTTCTCTATAAAATCAGTGGAATTAAACCACTTTTACAATCACTGGCTGAAGCCAGACATAACTAGGATGTTGCCACAATCAGATTCACTGGAGGGTTTATGTGAAATGCTGCCATTTGCAGATAACTTAAATCTGAATTTAGTCAGCAGTGTCCTGGCTTTAAATTCTTATTCCATTAAGGTACATGTACATGTGTGAGTAGAACTGGTTGAATCCATAGGACAAAAGGTTAAATGTCTCAAACTTCACTTCTCCAAAGTTGTCCAGGCTTCCATACTTGGCTCCATCTCCTGCTCTGAATTATAGGCAGTCTTCGATTGTATTTAAAAGAATTACAAAATTTAAATCAAAAGGATTGATGATTGAAATGGAGCCTGTCCATTTTGGTTGCAAACCAGATTGTTAAGCGAAGCAACCATGCAATCACTCTCCTTAATGATCCCCCACCACTGCTCTCCCCAGGGTGTTCAAGCAGAGCCTTGGGCGGAGAAGGCTCTGGGAGGCCTAGCAGAGGCTTATGTTCCGCTTTCCAATCCTAAGGATCCCTGTAGGCCAGGGGTGTCAAACTCAATCCCATTGCAGGCTGTATCAGAGTTAGTTTGCCCTTGGGGGCGGGGGGCAGGGGGCATGGTCTGGTCATCGCGGCTGACTGTGTGGCTGTGACTATGGCCAGGGCAACAGGGGCCGGTCCCTCATCATCTCCAGGACAGCCCCAAGGGCCAACTCTGCAGCCTATTGCTGGTTGGATATGGACGTAGGTGGCGTGTTTGACACATCTGCTGTGGGCCTTATACTTGCTTTCCAATTCTACGGTCGTCTCCTGACACATTGCAACAGTCGTAAGTATGAACCAGTTTGCCAAGCATCTGAATTTTGATTGTATGACCATGGAGATGCTGCCATGGTTGTAAGTGTGAAAAACAGTCACAAGTCACTTTTTTCAGTGCTGTTGTACCTGAAATGACAAATAGTTGTAAGTCAAGGGTTGCAACTCAGGCTATAAAAACTATAAATAAATACAGTATGTGCCAAATGCACTATACATTGATCAGGAAGCCGTATGTTCATTCTTTTAATCATGCTTATATAATGCTATTTTTTTTCCGTTACTTCTATCATATTATACATCAAAGTGTTGTTCTGGGAAGTCTTTGGCTTAACTTTATGTGATGCAATTCTTGGTACAACCATAAAAGCAGACGAAAGGGAGGGAAATGAAAAGGCACAAGTCATTCCTCAAAGCTCTTCATAGATTTGTTTCAGCCCTTTTCTGATATGCAAACTGTTCTACACTGAGTTTGCCATTTAGGCTTCTATTAATACAACAGCAGCTCTCGGGGTGTGAGACTTAGAGGGTATGTCAGAGGGACATTTCGTACCACCTACTACTTGGAGCTGCCATGGATTTAATGAAGATGTGGAGGATGAAATGCAAAACATGGAACGGAACAGTCCTAGTTATTAAACAGTCCTAGTTATTATAAACCTGTGGGGCTGATCAGCTACACACACTCGCCTTAGGTATCCCAAATTTTCCAGCTTCTGTGGGATCAAGGTGGCTCAGTGGTTAGGGTGCAGTACTGCAGGCCACTTCAGCTGACTGTTAGCTGCAGTTCGGCGGTTCAAATCTCACCGGCTCAAGGTTGACTCAGCCTTCCATCCTTCCGAGGTGGGTGAAATGAGGACCCAGACTGTGGGGGCGATATGCTGACTCTGTAAACTGCTTAGAGAGGGCTGAAAGCCCTATGAAGTGGTATATAAGTCTAACTCCTATTGCTATTGCTATTGCTATCAAAGAGATGTTTCAAAAGAGGTCAAAGCCACTTTAGAAGTCCATGACGTAATGAGACTGGAAGAGCGGTCTTCCTTTTGGAACCAATGTAAAATGAAGGAGCAAATGAAAATGTTAGCAAATCACACAAGTGTGCATTTCGGTTTGAAGCTATAGAATTAGGAATTTGCATAAATGCAAATTAAGAAGCCCTCATCTTCCATTCATGAAATCATAAACAAGGAGCTATTGGGGCCATGGAGTTTAACTTCCTGCTTTTTTCAGGAAATTGAATTCTGCCATACCAAGGAGATGGCTGTCAAGCTTCCACTTGGATGCATCTAATGAAAGGAAACCCGCCACTTTTCTGGGTCATCAGTTCCATTGACAAACTGCTGTTTCCATAAGGTTTTCCCTCCTTAATATTCCACCAGAATGGCCTTCCATTTTACTGCATGAAAACAGATTTTGTATGTATGTATGTATGTATGTATGTATGCATGCATGTGTGTGTGTGTGTATGTGTGTGTACACACCCACACCCACACAGGTATATATTTAATTCTTGAGGAAAATAGGGCTGCTTGGTGTTCTTAGCATGAATGTCTGAGGGGGAAGGAATTGCAAGGGATACTGTGAGTATCATAATGCAAACCACTTTACTTGAAGCAGACATTGGGTCACAAATATGTAAGAGTGGGATTTGCATCACATAATAAATAAATAATAAAGATTATACTACTATGATGTCCCCATGCATCATGGTTATTTTCTGTGAGAGAGGCTGGATTTCAGGTTCCTTTTCCTTCTTCCTGCCAGCTTTGTTCTGCTGCATGTGTGTGTGTGGTGATGAGGCAACCCTCACTTGAAGCTATCTTCCAGAAGAAACTGCCTTGGAATGCTCTTGAATAATATAACATACACACAATCTGTCGCATCTGTTAAGAGTGACTGTGAAAAGCATAAGCATTTTACCAGGTAGCATGAATAAAATCCCTGGACTTTTATGTACAGGAAGTGTCAACATATGACTATAATTGTGTCCAAAATTTATGTTGCTAAGTGAGAAATTTGTTAAGTGAGTCTTGCCCCATTTTACAACTTTTCTTCAGAGGTGGGTTGCTTCTCTAGTGGTGTTATGGCCTGGGTCGCAGAACTGGCAGCGACCCAGGCTGGCCACGCCCCCGAACCGGTTCTCTGGTCTCTTCTGCCATTGCCGGCATGTTGCTGCTCATGCGCAGAACAATTTACAGTCAAAGCATGCGCAAAGCAAACCAGTACCAACGGGTACAGGAACCCACCCCTGCTTTTCTTGCCATCTTTAAATAGATCACTGCAGTTTTAAATTAGTAACAAGGTTGTTAAGGGAATCTGGCTTCCCCATTGGCTTTCCTTGTCAGAAGGGTCAATTGTCAAGCATCCAAATCACGTGACCATGGGGATGCTGCAACGGTCATAAATGTGGAAAATGGTCATAAGTCATTTTTAGTGTCGTTGTAACTTCCAACAGTCACTATGTGAACTGTTGTAAGTCGAGGACTACCTACATTAGCTCTGAGAGATCCTGGAGAACTGGGATTATTAAATGATTGTCCTTCCCTTCTAAAAAAGGAAAAATAGAATCCAAGAAACCATAAACCAGTCACTCTGCCATGGAGATCTGGGAAGATTCTAGTAAATGACAGGAAAGCTCTGGGCAAATGACATCTTAATTATCAAGCTACTTGAATGTAAGCTGAGTAGCACGTCAATTAAGTTAATTCATAGTTGACTTGAAAATCAATGTTTTTTTTTCAACAAACTGGAGAGAAACGCTGAGCGGGTTCCAATTAGGCCCTCTGCTCTTCAGTGTCCCTATCAATGACTTGAATGAGGAGGTGGAGGAAGTGGTGATCACATCTGTAGATGACACACAGGTTGATGGAGTGGCAAAAACCCTGGAACCATGATGGCGAACCTTTTCGGCACCAACTGCCCAAACCAGGATGCATGGAGACTCGAAAACCAGCTGACTGGTGCGTACATGTGCACTGGCCACCTGGCGTTCTGGTTTCAGTGTGGCCATGCGTGCCAGGTATCTGGTCTTCACGCATGCCGGAGCGTCGAAAATATGAAGACTAGGTGGCCAGCATGTGCAGCAACCAGGTGTTCTTTGGGGTTCTGAGGCTCTGGCATGCATGAAGATCACCTGGCCGGCACGCATGAAACCAGAAGAGCAACTGGCGATGGCACGCATGCCCACAGAGAGGGCTTTGTGCGCCACCTCTGGTACATGTGCCATAGTTTCACCCTCAGGGCCCTGGCACATGGAAATAAAATTCTGCATGTTTTGGATAAATTATACTTGTTGAAGTAACAACATGAAATTCAATTAAAAAACAAATGCAAAGTTTTTTTTCATCTTGGGAAAAACATCAAAAATACATGTAAGTAAAGGACAAAAGATGCCAATCTTTTTAGGATACATATAAAAAATATTTTAGTTTTTAGATTGGAAACAGAATATTAGTCAGAAATACAGTGTGACTGCAAAAAGCATCAATCCCACAATATAATTTCTAGAACACGGAAAGTGTCATTTCACTTTATTCTGCACTGTTCTGATCTCACGCCGAGTGTTCTTTCCAGTTCTAAACATAATTCTTTAAAGATAATTCAGGAAGAGGATTCAGAGAAGGGCAGCAAGAATGTTCAGGATAGCAGCATGTTAGCATTATATTGAGAAGAAATATCGAAGGAGTTGTATATTCTTGTCCTTGGGGAGCAGTGGTGGGTTTCAATTTTTTTTAGAATCTCTTCTATAGGTGTGGCCTGCTTTGTGGGAGTGGCTTGCCAGCCATGTGACTGGGTGGGCGTGGCCAACTTGTAAAATGTGGTGAAACTCACTTAACAACCTTCTTGCTTAGCAACTAAAATGTTGGCTCAGAAACACTGGCATTTGAAGCACGCAAGTCTTAAAGCTGTCAAGTTGCACCCCTAACCCTTTAGAAAAAAAACCCCAGGGGTGTTCAAACTTGACAGCTTTAAGACTTGTGGACTTCAGCTCCCAAAATTCCTCCTCCAGTCATGTTGACTCAGGAACTCTGGCATTGAAGTGTGCAAGTCTTAAAGCTGTCAAGTTACAAGTCCCTTGCACCCCTAACCCTTTAGAAAAAAAAAAACCCAGGGATCTTCAAACTTGACAACTTTAAGACTTGTGGACTTCAACTCCCAGAATTCCTCCTCTCGCTCTTCATCTTGATGATGTGCAGATGGGTGGGGGGAGAGAGCTGGAACCAGTTCTAAACGGCACTGTAGATTTGTGGAACCTCTTCTATAGAAGAGGTTAGAACTGGCAGGAGCCCACCCCTGTTGGGGAGGCGACTAAAGGGGGCATGTATGTTTGAGTATGTGCTAAGATTATTTCCAGAATAAATTAGTCTTCTTAATTTTTTTTTTTTATCAGAAGAGCACTGAGACCTATTTGTCCTCTCTCATTCCAGAATGTGAAAAATTAAATGAGGGTTTTAAGTTACAGAAAGGCAGATTCCCTCTGAATGTTTTTTAAAAAAATCTACTACATAAGAGCAATTTGATGAAGCCCAGTTACCAGGAAAGGTGGCAAACTGCTTGGATATGTTCAAATGATAGCGAGAACACCATCTGTCCAGAATGTTCTGATTTGGACTTCTGTATCAAAGAGTTGTTGGCCAAGGTGGCCTCGGTTGCCTCTTCCAACTTTAGGAATTTTGGGGATGGAGTTACAAAACTGGGACAAGTGGAGGGGGGGACTTATATCACAAGTTTTTGTAATCAGGCATTGGGTGTTATGATCTACATTTTGTTTGCTTTCATTTTTGTTTTATTTAATGGGTCATCCTTCTCCAACTACTTCTGCCTACCTATGTGATGAGAGAGGTTGGGCAAGATCAGGTTCCTTTCAATTAAACAGCATCATCTTAAACAGATTCAGGAAGATACTGTCTATAATAGCACCAGACCCCTGAGATTTGGATGTCCCAACCCTTCTGGTTTTTTGAAGGACATTGATGGCTAGGTTGTTCCACTGATCATTGGTCCAGAACGGTGGAAGATACCATCTTGTGAATCTTGAGTTAAATTGTTATTATATGATCCCCATATCAAAACAACTTACCTTATGCATGGACAGAATCTGAAAACAAAATTTAACGCAGCACAGTCCTTAAGCAAAATGGTTCGGTTGAGATCTGCATATGTGGGACTGATTGGGGTAGATTGTAGGGGTGACACCGCAATATAATTTTATCATATTTTATCTATGAGTTAAATTATTGTATTTTATTCCAATTTCATTTTAAATTATATTTTATTCCAATTCCATTTTAAATTTCTTTTATCAAATTTTAGTAATAATTTGTTTCTGGAACTCTGCACTTTGATATGGCCCAAGGGCTAATCAATAAATGTAATGTAATGTTATATATTCTTTTAAATGGGTATGCGCTGCCTAGAATAGTAAATGATTGAATTAATTAATGAAGAAAATAAACTAGTTAAAGCAAGTGGTGGGAGGAGAATTTTTTATGAAATCAGATTCGGTAGAAAGTTTAAATGATGATGAAAGTTCTGGACATAGAACATTAAATAGAAGGTCCTATTGCTACTCTCAGCCTCACTGTTGAAGAGAATAAGGACAGAAAGAACTTCCTGTCCTTTTCTAAAATCCAATACTTGTTACAGGCATCTTTTATCAGAGGAAAAGAAACCAACAATTTGCTTTCTTTAGCCTAAGTATTCGGTTGCAGGATGCTGGGGGAAAGAGAGTGCACTAAGAGACAAAATGGGGAGGATTCGAAAGATCATTTTGGAGGTAATGAAAGCAAATCACAGAGAGAAGAAAAGACATGCATTTAAATGTTGTCAATGTACATTTGCTTGATTATTGTCACAAGCTGTACAAAAGCCATTTTGCTGGTACGTTCTGACCTTGACTAAAATACTCCTATCATTATTGATATTATTGTATCAAACTTTGAAAATGTACAGGGGGAAATTTTTTACTGTAAAACCAACATTAAACTCTGTAAATATCACAGAGTTGCCACAATGCAGTTGAAGTTATCAGTATAGATTTTTTACATTTACCATATGAAGAAGAAAAATAACAGCTCCCAAAAGAAACCAGCATGGCTGCATAAAGAACTCTCTGACAAATTGAAAGACAAAAAAGATAAGTATAAAAAGTGGAAAGGGGGGGGGGGGGACATAACTAAGGCAGAATATCCGCAAATAGCCCGAACCTGTAAAGATAAAGTGAGGAAAGCTAAGGCTCACAAGGAAGAAAGGCTTGCCACAAAAGTAAAAAAAATAACAAAAAAAAAGCTTCTTCCAACATGTTAAAAACAAGAAAATAGTTAAGGAAACAATTGGTCCATTGCTGGGAGAAAGTGGCAAGAAGGTGACAAGCAACAGGGAGAAAGCAGAACTATTTAACTCATGTTTTGCATCTGTCTTTACACAAAGGGATAAAACAGTCCAACCTATCAAAAACAGCACCACAAAAATCAGATTAGGAACACAAATTGAAATAGGGAAGAAAATGATAAGTGAGAACCTGTCTACCCTAGACGAGTTCAAATCACCAGAACCGGATAGATTACACCCCAGGGCTCTGAAGGAACTGGCAGATGAGATCTCAGAACCACTGAACTATATCTTTCAGAGATCCTGGAGCACCGGGGAACTACCAGAGGACTGGAAAAGAGCTGATGTGGTTCCCATCTTCAAAAAAGGGAAAAACAACAGATCCAGGAAACTATAGACCTATCAGCCTGACCTCAATGCCAGGAAAGATTCTGGAAAAGATAATCAAGCAACGAATTAGCGAGCACACACATGCACATGCATCCCCACTTGCGTGAGCAATGGACAAGCACATAAGAAGAGCTGAGGTGGCGCAGTGGTTAGGGTGCAGTACTGCAGGCTACTTCAGCTGACTGTTATCTGCAGTTCAGCGGTTCTAATCTCACTGGCTCAAGGTTGACTCAGCCTTCCATCCTTCCGAGGTGGGTGAAATGAGGACCCAGACTGTGGGGGCAATATGCTGACTCTGTAAACCACTTAGAGAGGGCTGAAAGCCCTATGAAGCGGTATATAAGTCTAACTGCTATTGCTACATAAGCATGTGCTCCACTTGTGCGAGTGGCAGGCATGTATGCCCACTACTCATGGAAATGGAGCTGCGTGCACTTGCCCGCCGTTCACATGGAACCATCCCCTCTTCACTCCCACACCAGGCTACAAAGCTGGAAAGGTTGGGGAACTCTGGTCTAGTTATAATTCAGTTGAGAAAGGAATAGAATATACGTGCGTTCTAAGTTGTTATTTGATACATATCTTTTTAGTATCATTTTAATATCTCTTTTTAAAAAAGATTTTTATTAACAAACATGTAAAATACACACACAAAAATTAGACCTACACCACATTTATACAATACAATATGAACAGGAACTTCCTTTTCTTTATAATAGCAATCATCAATCGCTCACCTTATATTATTTTCCCTTCTATTGTATTTCATTTGGATTTCACCATTCTTAACCCTCTTATTTTACTCATAACTATTATTTTTTGAGTTTTGTTATATTCCTTCATTGATTCTTGTTTCTTTCCTCCATCCACCTATACCATTTATCCCATATCTGGTAGAATTCTGATTCTTCTTTTCCCTGGATTTCTTTAGTTTATCATTTCGGCACAGTCCATAACCTTTCTTATTATTTCATCTTCACTTGGGATTAATTTGTTTTTCCATTTCTGGGCAAAGGCAATCCTTGCTGCTGTAATTATATGTAGTATTGAATACTGGATTTCTTTTTTGTATTTCACAGACATTATTCCTAATAAAAAAAACTTCAGGTTTCCATTTTAATATCTCTTTAATATCGCATTTCCCTATGACACTTCCTAGGACCACTAGGAGTCAAGCAGTATATGCATTTAATGCATTATTATAGTTTGTTGAATAGTCAACCAAATGTTTAGACAGGATTTGGCAATTTTGTCCACCTTGTCCATCTATTGGGTCCTTCCAAAGGTCCTGGGATATCACAAGATGTAAACTGCTCTAAGTAAAGCTGCCTTTTGCAATTGACTGATGGCAATGTTGTCAATGCCGATGATGTTCATGTGGTGCCACTGGACTAGATCTGATCAATAGAAGAACCATTTATGTCATGGTGACATTCTTCCACGATGCAGAATTGACAGATTGTAGGATGAAATAATGGAATTGTAGCAAGAATTAATCATTTACTACAGGGGTGTCAAACTGGCGGCCCGTGGACTGGATGCGTCATAGCTCTGTGAATGGGGAAACCATTGTGAAACATCACGTGACAGCGACACGAGTTGGCGAGTTTGGCACCCGTGATATACTTTGTAGTTATTTCATGCTTGAATCTGATGGAATTTAATTATTTTATATTTTTTAAGCTGCTTTGAGAGGTCTGGGTGAAAAATAGCTAAGAAATGATTTCAAGAAAACGTCAGATCTGTCCTGATTCTACTTTCTCGTGCTGCTTCTCTCTTCCCCAAGCCCTCCCATTTCCTAGCATCTCCATGTTAGAGAATGTGTTTGCTTTTGTGTTTAGCCTATTTCTTTCTTTATGAGCCAAGGTGGCGCAGTGGTTAGAGTGCTGTACTGCAGCCACTTCAGCTGACTGTTATCTGCAGTTCGGCGGTTCAAATCTCACTGGCTCAGGGTTGACTGAGCCTTCCATCCTTCCGAGGTGGGTAAGATGAGGACCCAGACTGTGGGGGTGATATGCTGACTCTGTAAACCGCTTAGAGAGGGCTGAAAGCCCTATGAAGCGGTATATAAGTCTAACTGCTATTTTCTTTTTCTGGGAAAATAGAGAATCCTTTAAAAACAAATGTCTGCATTGAAATTGTGGCTATTCCTATGTAAGATTATCAATGTTGCCAACTAAAGAAGATGAGCATATTTAGGTGTAATAAGCAGTTTTGGCCACTTCAATTCAAAGCCTCTATTGTCATTTGTACATCATGTATACAACGAAATTGGTTTAGCCTCTACTGGTGCAGTCCATACAAGAATACAAGACAACATGAATAATATAAAGAATAATCCATCTGCAAGTAGTTGGGGGGGAAAACTAGTCACATGTTTCCATATGTAGGTCATATTCTGTGCAATATGTATATTACTCTGGTGTATGATCTTATACCATGGTATATACATATTACACATTACACTGGCACCAGTGAGATTCATCATATTAATCTGTTTGTGGTGCTATATTGTGTTTATGAGTCTGACAGCCCAAGTGTTGAAACTGTTTTTAAACCTGTTTGTCCGGCTAGCTGTACTTCAATGTCTTCTGCTCGAAAGTGAAAAGAGACACTGGCGGGACCAATTGTACTTGGTGTGATTGTGTTGCCATTCATAGAAGGAGTCCTGAGTTTCCTTTGTCTGTGCAAATATGAAGAATGTAGGAGCCCCAGTTCTTAGAAACAAACTGCAATCTGAAAAAAGTGGGCAGTTTCTAGCTTTGTAAAAAGATGGCCAATCTTTTGAGCCACCAGACTAGAGGAAGAGATTCTTTACCTGTGAAATCTTGCATGGGAGCCACTAGATGTCACTGTTGGTCTTGAAGTGGAAACATGCTCTCCTCAAATTCCTCTCATTTTTTTTAAAGGTTCCTCATTCATGATGTTGGGTTGTTAGTTCTGTTGCTTTCTTGATACAGAATTGTGAGCAGAAGAGTTTTGGACTGGCTAAAGTTCATCCAGTACTACTATGCAATCAGAAAAACTTAACAGTCTCTAAAGTCTGCAAAGGCTTTAGGTGATATTTGCCATTGCTGGTAAGCATACAATAATACAATAATAATACAATATCAGAGTTGGAAGGGACCTTGGAGTTCTTCTAGTCCAACCTGCCTAGGCAGAAAACCCTATACCGTTTCAGACAGATGGCTATCCAACATCTTCTTAAAGACTTGCACTGTTGGGGCATTCACAACTTTTGGAGGCAAGCTTGTTCTACCCTCAGGTGCCTTGGAGAATAGTTTGATGCCCTCTTCTTTGTGGCAACTCCTGAGATATTGGAACACTGTTATCATGTCTCCCCTAGTCCTTCTTGCTCTTAAACTAGGCATACCCAGTTCTTGCAATCATTTTTCATATGTTTTAGTCTCCAGTCCCCTAATCATCTTTGTTGCTCTTCTCTGCATTCTTTCCAGAGTCTCCACATCTTACTACATCGTGGCGACCAGAACTGAATGCAGTATTCCAAGTGTGGCCTTACCAGGGCATTATAAAATGGTATTAACACTTCACGTGATCTTGATTCTATCCTTCTATTTATGTGGCCTAGAACTGTGTTGGCTTTTTTGGCAGCTGCTGCACACTGCTGGCTCATATTTAAATGGTTGTTCACTAGGACTCCAAGATCCCTCTCACAGTTACTACTATTGAGCAAGGTACCACTTATACTGTACCTGTGCATTTCATTTTTCTTACCTAAATGTAGAGCCTTACTCTTTTCACCATTGAATTTCATTTTATTAGATAGTGCCTAATGTTCAGGTTTGTCAAGATCCTTCTGTATCTTGAGCCTATCTTCTGGAGTATTGGCTATTCCTGCCAGCTTGGTGCCATCTGCAAATTTGATGAGTTCCCCATTTATTCCCTCATCCAAATCATTGATGATTATTTATCGTTTTTTTAATATGTGTGCTTTCAAGTTAGTCTTGCTCCTGATAACTGCCTGGATAAGTTCCTGCAGTTTTCCTGACAAGATTTTGGAAGTGTTTTGCCCATGTCTTCTTTCTAGGTCTGAGAGGGAGGGGCTGGCTCAAAGACACCCAGATGGCTTCATGCATAAGGCAGGACTAGAACTCACAGTCTCCTGGTTTCTAATCTGGTGTCTTAACCACTCTACCAAACCAGCTTTCCTTAAAATAGTATTATGGATTTTGTATCCTATATATGAGGACTGAACTGAAATCATGAATTTCTTTTTAAACATTACATATATTTTCAACCCATAAGTTTCACCTATTCACCTTCCCAATAACTTCCTCAGAACAGTCCCTTCTCTTAACAAAACAAAACCAATCATGAGGGGAAAATGTGTTTTACAATTATATAGTAATTGCTATTCTCAGAAAGATATTTTGTTGGCAAATGACCCTATATCTATTGCTATCTCATTGTATATTTCTTGACAATGGAAAGCTTCATTTCTGATACAATCTGCAATTTTTTCTACTTTTACCTTAAACAAAAATCCTTATACTTCAAACTTATCATGAAATGTTGAGGTCAGTTCAACCCTTTGGAGCCATTTTTGTTTGTTTGTTTAATTCAGACAGAGGAAGAGCAAATGTGCAGGGGTGGTTCTATGCAATTGGTGCAAAATTAATTGAAGCACACTGAAGTATTACCTCCTATGTTTTCAACTAGATTGGACTCCAAAGCAATTTACAACAGCAAAGCAAAGCATATATCAAAGAGTCCCGGCTCAGACAAGTGAAAGACAAAAAGCTAATGAGCTGATATAGCAAATTAGTTAAAATTGATCAGTAAAGACTGATTTCTTTCATTGAACTAACCACAAAGTAATAGAATAGTAGTATCAGGGTTCTGATCAATGCCCGAATAAAATCAGGAGCCTCAAGCCATTGTGCAAGAAAAATCCAGTTGTTTATTAGGAGCACCATGTTGGCACAACCTAAGTGAAGCCACCTCTGACTTCACCCAGTTCGCGCCTTGCCTCCCATCCTGTTTCCCCCTCCCCCCAAGGTGTGTCACCAGTCACATTCCCCAACGAAACAATTTCACAGGTCATAGAAGTCACTCCGTCCAGCTGTTGCGGGTCTCCATGGAGATGGCCTTGACTTCAGCCAGCTGGGATGTGTTTTGTTTTGACTGAGTTGTGAATTCCTCAGTGCAAATGCGAGGTGCGATTTCCCATCCCCCTACCTATGGCAACTTGGGAGCACATCAGGAAAGCTTTGTGAGTTGACACATAGGGAATATTCACCTGAGCCAATATTGATCTGAAGATATGGCTTTTCATGTGAATTCAGCCATAGCTGAATAGGAGTTGCACACATTTGGCAATGTAACCTTTTAGTCATGTCCTTTATTTGTTTGGATTTGTCCTTCTCTCACAAACCCAAGAATCAGGGTTGAATACAGCATCTCAAAAATAACAGGTAATAATAGATAACATTGTCCCCAGAGTAGGATATGAAGATATAAGAGACTGAAACATTAATAAAGTCAGTTTTGAGCCTGGATAGAAGAACTATCTGGAACAGTGTTTCTCAACCTTGGCGACTTTAAGTCCTGTGGACTTCAACTCCCAGAATCCCCCCCCCAGCAGAGCTGGCTGGGGGATTCTGGGAGTTGAAGTCCACAGGACTTAAAGTCGCCAAGGTTGAGAAATACTGATTTGGAATCTCTCAACTTTAGGGGGTGGTGTGCATTTCCTTCAACAGCCAATATTTCCTATTCATTCTGCTAAGTGGAATTCTGGAGTCTTGACAGCAATATCATTGAGCTTAACATTTACCCAACTATGCCCTCTTGGGAAAAGGGGTATAAATAAGCTCCTGGCCAGTTGGCATCCTGGTAGCTCACGGCATCTGGCTTGTCTGTATTTCAGTCAATTTATGTTTATTGCTTTTCTTAATATGCACACATGCATATACAAACACATACACTATGGCAAGGTGAAGAAAAAGGAAATAATCCTAAGACACTTGCAATTTATGTTTTGATGTTGCATCCTCTTCTTGGACTTGGGTTATAAGAATTGCTATGCCAGTGCCAGAGTTTGCAGTCATGGTGGCCCCTCATTTAATAAGTAGCCTGAAAAGCCATTAAGAAACAACTTTGGCAAGCTATATTTCTATTCTTGAGTCCCCGTATATTGAAAAAGGTTGACTATCAACATTCAGAAACTTGCTGATTCTATTTTCAGTTCACAGACATTGTATTGAAGCTGAGCTTTCCAAAGTCTAAAAATGTTATAGAAAATCATATAGGAAATCACACACTGTTTAATTGAAAATGAAACTTTGACATGTTAAAGAAAACAAAAAAATACCTTTATGGTAAAGAAGAAAAGAATACCATATAGGAACTCTTGCTAATACACACAGGCAAATAGGAAGGAATTGAAACATGGGAAGCAAATTCAGTGTAACTCTTGCTCAATGCCTGTGGCAGCCTAGTGATATGATTTTCTAAGCTTGCTTATTATTAAAACACTCTATCAATGTGGAAAGAAGTCCAAATCATTTCTCCTCCTTCATAGGCACATACATAGGATTTATGTCACAGGGTAAACAATGTTATCTAAGGATATAATAAGAAAGTCCAATTCAGCAAAATGTTGCATGGCTTCATGTATTTCATTCTAATGGATCAGATATACTGAATCATACTACATATATGTACCTGGAAGCATGTTCAACTGCATATCTCAGTCAAAATCTACATGGCTGAAAACTTTTGCCTAGTTTTTTTTTTTTTTTTTTTTTAACAAATATATTTCTGATCCTATTCCTGAAGGGGAAGGTTACTGTTCACTCAGGCATTGGAGTAGGGTGAATAAAAGCCCATGTCTGGTATATTGGGTACATTTGGCATATGTTTTGGTGTCAATCATCTGGATTTTAAACTTCATTAATTTTATTATATTTTTCTTTACTTCATTCTGTTTTATCTTCTTTTCCTCATGCTGTGAGCTGTCCAGTGTTGTATGGTGCTGAAATTGAATTAAATCAAATAAAATATAGACAGGACTTACAGACAAGTATCTTAGTTTGACAATCCCTTCCTTCCTCCCTTCTTTCTTTCTTTCTTTCTTTCTTTCTTTCTTTCTTTCTCTCTCTCTCTCTCTCTCTCTCTCTCTCTCTCTCTCTCTCTCTCTCTCTCTCTCTCTCTCTTTCTTTCTTTCTTTCTTTCTTTCTTTCTTTGCTAATCTCACTGTCAGGAATTGGAATTTAACAAAGAAACATTCTCAGAAAGTGCAAATTACCCAACTCTATATCAAGTGATTCTGAATTAAAACTTGTCAGTAGATTTTACCCTCAGTTTTGTGCAGTTTTTGCTGCTTGGAAAGCAGGACAACAGCTATAGGATACTGCTATTTAAATCATATCTCTACATAATCCCCATTATATGAGTATTGTTGCCTAGATAGTATGGCTGAGAATATGTTCTCAAATACAAAGACAGGATACTGTTCCACTGTTAAGTGATGAGATTCCTGGCACATACTGGGATTTTTTCCCCATTTGAGTAGGACACCAATTTTCCCTCATGGATGACTGGCTCAGAGCGATTGGAGGTGTGCAGAGGATGCTGCTTTCCAGCAAACAACAAAATAAAGATTATTGAGATAATTCAGTTTATGAGTATTGAAGAGATAGTATTGAAGAGTGTCTAGATTTTGTTTCACTGAGAAAAAGCTACCCAGTATAGAGGGAAATTGATGTTATTGGCTTCCTAAACTATAACTGCCTTCTCACTTTTAGGTACTGGAAGTCAAGGCAAATGTAAGGAGTTCTGAAATAAAATGAGCCAGAAAATTGATGTGACAGAACATGCGGGCTACTTGACTTGCATATATAGCTTTTGTCAATATGATCTATAGGATGTTTTTTTCTAATAGTTCTTAATGGTGTTTTTCTTGATCAGAACTGAATGGCAAGGCTTTAAAGGTTTATTTATATATAAGATAAAGGAAGAAGAGGGTTTTTGGTTAAAATATATTGTAGATGTTATTATTTTTGTACACATTATTTTGGTAAAAGAGATTTGAGAGAAGACAGAAAGAAAATGGTAAGCAATTAATTTGTGAGATTCTACTGGAAGGAATTAAGGATAAAGATTTCTTTTAATATGTTGCTATTTCTGGTAGCTCTTAATGAAGGAGTTTTAAACTCCCTTTGAATAATTTTAAAGATTTGTTTATCCATAAGAGATAAGATATTGGAAGAAATGTTTTGTTGTATTTTTAGATAAAATGATACGTTGCTATGTTAAAAGAAATGAAAGAAATATGAAAATGCTTTATTTGATTCAGGTTAAACATGTCTGTTGTTATTTGTGGTAACTTAATTGGTGTTTGCTTATTAAGATTGAAAGACTAGGCTTTATAATTTGTTGAAGATAAGAGATAGGGAAAGAAGAGATCTTTGGTTGAAGTGTTAGAGAAGGTGATAAATTGTTGAAATGGTTTTTACTTGTCTTGATGAAGGGGGAAGCCACTTCTTTATATATCTTTTTTCTCTTTTTTCTTATATGTTTTTTTCTTTCCTTTCCCCCGTTTTGTCCTACACTTTTCAATTTTTCTCTTTTCATATTTTTAGGTAGTTTTCCCCTTTGCATTTTTGAATTTTAATAAAAGTTACTATTAAAATTATAGATGATGGATATCAAATTAAGCATGGTGGCAATGCAGCATCTTTTTCCCCCAAGCCCTTTCAAATGACATGTTTACCTTCAGAAACATTTTGAAAGATCTATATATTAGGTATTTATAATCATATATGTACTATCTTGTATGCACAGCATTAACTCAGATACTGGAAATTGGGCCATCTATGCCTGAAACTCTTTGAATTTTGTTTTAATTTCAAACAAATTAGAGCCAAGGTGGCGCAGTGGTTAGGGTGCAGTACTGCAGGCCACTTCAGCTGACTGTTAGCTGCAGTTCGGCGGTTCAAATCTCACCGGCTCAAGGGTGACTCAGCCTTCCATCTTTCTGAGGTGGGTGAAATGAGGACCCAGACAGTGGGGGCGATATGCTGACTCTGTAAACTGCTTAGAGAGGGCTGAAAGCCCTATGAAGCGGTATATAAGTCTAACTGCTATTGCTATTGCTATAAATTGCTCTTTGCCTTTGTGCTCAGATTCAGAGTAACCTGGGTGGAGTGCTAGGTTGAAATCTCAATCTCTATGGGATCAGTCCAAAGCCAATCACTTGGTATTCCATCTCATTTTCTCTATCTTGTATCATATGCAGAATGGGGATTGCAGTGACCTGATTTCAATTGTAAAAGAGAAAGTAAAATCAGTAGGATCAAGTCAGAATCAATTAGGCAATGATCCATTCATATCCAGAAAAAAAATTAGGTGGGCAAAACAATAATATCACAATGTTGTTGATTTCTGCCATGACATCCCCAAATGTGGAGTGCTTTAATACAATGTGTCATTTCTAATTCATAGAATTGGAGATAGTGACTCAATGGCAAATTCTGTTGTGTGGTTATGGGGTTTAACTGTAAAACTCATAGTTTTAGCTTATAATTAAGTTTAGAATTGGCTTTATTCATAAGTTTAGAATTGGACTATCTTCCCGATGAATGTAGTAGGAGTTACCTCCATATGAATATCTCCAGGATAGTGAATATGCAGTGATAAGGTGTGTTCATATTTAAATTCAATTATGCCCAGTGGAATTTGACTGTGCATTATTTGCTATTAAGCAGGCCACTCCTCTATACACAAAAGCTAATTTGAGAAAGGAGTGTTGAGAGCTGAAGGATTTTGCAAATGTAACTAGGAAAATACTATGAGATTTACTGCCTGGTAAGTATCTTTAGCTATGCACTGCACATCCATGGAGCCTATGCAATATGCATATCCATATCCATGGAGCCTATGCAATAGGCTCCATGGATACAATTGAACTGATTAATTTTGAATACAGGGTTTACCGGAGCAAGAAAGCTTAGTATAACCTACTCCAGAAGATATGCCAGTGGATGAACCAGGAACGCCTCTAGAACAGTGGAACAGGGCAGGGCAAAGAGGAATTTTCAATGGGGTAAAGCTTGACAAGCTGGCATTGGGGCGACATTGACACACATACGGGAAAGGTGATTCTGGCAACGCACCAGCAAGCAGATCTAAGCCATTATCTACCACCCTTGGTTTAAAAGAAAAAGGAATCCCTTGCAGAGAGGCTGAGGGAGGGAGGTCCGCAGACAGGGAAATGGAAAACTCTTGTCTGGCGCTGTAGAAATGAATGGTCGGGAAGCTCACTGATATTTGGCGCAGGAGTTTGAAGGAGAGACTGGATGAGATTTCCTGCTGCGTTTCATGGAGGAGGAGGAAGAGGAGACTGGCAGGGAGGGAGGCCTGCAGTCAGCGGTACCTTACTCCGAGGTGGGGTAAGGATGGCACCCTTTCCTCGAGGAACCGCAGTCCGAGCTTGCCAGTCTCGTTCGCTCGCTCCTCTGTTCCTTTCGTTTGAGTCTGGCGTCTCCTCCCGCCTCTCCCCACTCCGAGGCGGGCTCGGCCAGTGGCCGGGGGCATTGTGACGTCACAGAGGACGGGTCTTTATAAGGCCGGGCGCGAGAAGCTCCCGCTTTCTCGGCTCAGCAGTCTGGGCTGAGTTGGCGTGTCCGCCGGGAAGCAGAAGCCTTCCGGATGGGCAGATGAGCTGGGAAGGGGGCTGCGTCGCGGGCTTCGCCGGAGGGCGAGGGGCATGAGGCAGGGGGCGACATGACCGTGCCGCTGCTGAAGATCGGCGCCGTGCTCAGCACCATGGCCATGGTCACCAACTGGATGTCCCAGACGCTGCCTTCTCTCGTGGGGCTGAATGGCACCATCTCCCAGGCCGGCACCTCCGAGAGAAGCGTGAGTTCTCCTTCTCTTCCCACCCCCCCTGGAGAAAAGGGGATCCGGGCTGCCCCCGGCTGTCCCTTCCAGGCAATGGACCTCGCTTAGTGGCTCTGGAGGGCAGGTCGCCTGACTTTTGGGGGGGAAGGGGCCCCTGCCTTTCCTGCCCTTCGTTTCTAACTCTCAACTCTGCGCCAAAGGAGCGCTGCAAGCGAGCGATCCAGAAGTTGCCTTCTTTCCCAACCTCGTCCGACGGGGCTTCCCGGCTTTGCTCCCTTTGCCATTCCGACGAGACGGGTTTATCCACCTGAGTCTGGCACTTGTTTTCTAAGTTGCGTCGCGATGAGTTTTGTTTGGGGCTGCTGGGGGAACGAGAGGGGCGGCTCGGTTCCGATCCTATCTCCAACGCTTATCCTACCTAGGAGGGAAAGGCGCTTACTTTTTTCTGCTTCTGCATAGATGTGTGCGGGTGTAAAAAAAAATGTTGGAAAGAACTTCCTTTTCAGAAGGTTTTCGGTGGGAGAGCGTGGTAGGAAACAAGAGGTTAAACGAAGCCCCTTACTATGCCTTCCTCGCGGCCAGACTTCACACCAACCGGGAGGGGAATGATAGTTGCCTGCCCACAGCGGCGTCGTCGAGATTTGGGAGTTTTAAGTTGAACTTGGAAAAATTGCAGAGCGGGGTAACGTTAGTCTTCGGCATTTGGAATGGGGATTGTGACAGATTGGGACTGAGGTGTGCTTCCTCAATTTGGAAGCATTGTAATCTTCAACGGGAGACTAAGGGCTTCGATCCTTTCTGCTCTCTAGGCGACGCTAAATTGCTTGAAATTATCCAAAATACTTCTGAATGGATGTGTGTGAATGTGTGGTCCCCCTGCTGTCTTTCTCTCTTAATTCACAACAGAACTGCTTCTGTGTGAACTATCTCCTCTGCCCAGATGTCTTCAACCCAATCTTCTCGACTTCTTTGAGGGTTGTTTTGATCATCTCCCTCTTTCCATCTCTTCTAAAGGCTGAAGGAGTTTGGGAAGGGAGGACGATATGTCTTCCGTTTTGCTACTGTCCTCTTTTTACCAATGTTTCCTCTGAAACTTTGCTAAACAATCCCTCCTATTATTCTGCTATGCAACCCTTCTGGAATGAAAAGAGGGATTGTTGCCCCCACCCCACCCCAACCATTCTCCTGACTGTGGCTAGTCCTAGCTGCAGTGGATCACTTCCCTGGGCTCCTCCACCTAGGCTCTTCCAGGGAAGCACCTTGCCTTGCTCAAATGCCGGTTTCTTTGGGGTCTCCACACCATTCTCCTCTTCTGAAAACCTCCATGCCAGTCCTTTCCCGATCACTGTGATTTCTTCGGGACCATTGAGGGGTTCATTTGGATTAATTGCTTTATTCTTTCTTTTCAGCTGGGAGACAGAATTAACAATTCTCTCCTTTCCATCGGTTCCCCCCCCCCCCCTTTCATGCTTGTCTGAGTAATTTTTTTTTCCCACCGGTGGAAAACTTTCTCCAATTCTTAAAGGAGAAATGCTCATCTCTGTAAGTCTGGGTGTGTAATAGGGAAGAAAGGTTCTGACATGTAGACTGGTTGTCAGCTCTGCAGAGCATCCTGGAATTGTTGAATGAGTGTGTTTGTGCCTGAGATGTTTTTATTTTTCCATGGATGTTGTGTACAAGTCCAACGAAATCTATTCTTCTACTGTGGGGGATTCATTTGATGTTTTAAACAATAGCTACATCCTTTAAACAGTGTCTCTGGGTATGTTCATAGAATAAGAATAAGCTTCAGATAGTAGTAAGCAAGTCAATAACTGTTTAGAGTAGGAAACGCCTATAAAGGTTTTTGATAAACAGATCGGGTCTGATCATCCCCCAATTTTGCTTCTGTCTCCATATACCAGTACCTGTCTGTTTGTACCTTAAACCCACATGTATATGAAGCAGTTAGAAAAACCCCAGCCAATAAACTCTTGAAAAGAAATCCCCACATCCTTGGTGAGGTTGTATCTGAGCTGCTGATTTTGAAAATGCTGGATAGATTGATCGACTGTGATGCATAGTTACCATAAGGGTATTTCCTCAGCACTAAACAGAAAGGAAGCAATAGGATTGGAATACGGTTTCCACGTAGGAGTTGGAGAGGATCTTTGGAGATAGAATGGAGATGAAGTCTCATATGCCGATTATAGGCATCTCACTGTGAAGCTTAAGGGCACATTGATTTATATACCCATGTGTTGGAATTACTCTAGTGACTGTAGGTTGATAGTACGGCAAGTGATGCAAATTTGTATGGGATAAAATGGCTTGCTAGTTCCTTACTCTCTGTCAATTCCACAAGTAAAATGTGTGTACATTTTTCATATCCGGTTAATTATAGGGAGAAACAAGCTAAGAAAGATGATGGGATGTCAAATGCTCTGCTCATTTCTATGACATCGATGTCTAGGATTTGATAGGACCAATGCTTGTTAGGGCTGGGAAAAGAAGCTTCCTGATCATAAGTAGCAAATACTATAAGCAAAATCAGGCGGGTCTGGTAGATATACAAAGCTATCTGTGTCCCAGAAGGGGCAAATCCTAAAATGAAAATAGTCTTTTCATTGCCTGGAGAGAAAAGTGGAGGTTAGCAGTGGTGACTGAAAATACGCTTGGAACAAATGAATGAATGGATTTCTGCCAAGAAGCTTCTAGATCAGTGTTTCTCAACCTTGGCAACTTGAAGATGCCCGGACTTCAACTCTCAGAATTCCCCAGCCAGCATTCGCTGGCTGGGGAATTCTGGGAGTTGAAGTCCGGGCATCTTCAAGTTGCCAAGGTTGAGAAACACTGTTCTAGATTATCCTGGAGCCCTGCCGGATGCCACCTAGCCATTCCAAGGAATCCAGCTTTGTCAGCTGCAGCAAATCTGTCCACTTGAACGCTCATCTCTTATTGCTTTCTTCAGTCTATTCACCTGATGTTAGATCAAGCTAAGTGTGTCTATTTCACAGTGGGAAAGGCTGAGATCCCAGTGGAAAAGAAAATGAACATCACAGCTTTCAATTTGAAGTGCTAATTGCTTTTGATTTGGCACACCCTGGTCTGTTCCTATCTCAGTCAA
This sequence comes from Thamnophis sirtalis, assembly GCF_051295495.1. Lineage (NCBI taxonomy): Eukaryota > Metazoa > Chordata > Lepidosauria > Squamata > Natricidae > Thamnophis > Thamnophis sirtalis. The sequence continues at coordinate 163,193,543 of NW_028261383.1, forward strand.
GTGCCTTAGGACATTTTTTTACACATGAGATTTATGTTTTCCTTTGCATTTCCTACTTCCTGTAATCTGGATGTAAAGCCAACATGTTCTAGAAAGTGTATGCTTAATTAGGAAAAAAAAGGTTTCTATCTTCATTTTAGGTGTACTGAGAATATTCACGCACATGCACATATTTTTTTTAAAAAAACAAGAATGTATGTTTAATGTTACATATGGTAATCTTCATTGTGTCCTTGAGTGGCCTCTTAATAGCACTCTCGGTGGACAAAATTAGAACTGGATGAAGGGTATGCCGTGTAAGAAATCACCATAGTTCTACCTTCCCGGTTGGATTTTTTTTAAATCCTGTAGAGGGTTTCCAAATAGCTCCACTGCAAAAGCCAGAAGAATCCTACGATGCGTCCAGTTTTCACACAATACTGTGGCTTATTTTTCCACTTGCAATAAATCCTTATACCTTCATATGGGTTAGGAAGAGCTCTTACCTAGACCATTTCCCAACTCTTAGAGGAGACAAAGCATTCAGGTGTGTGTGTGTCTGTATATGTGTTATATTTGTGCTGATAAATAAATAATGGGAGACTAGTATAGATCTATTTCAAGCTATTTAGCTCTCATCAGCTAGCCATACCCTTACTGGGATTCGAACCTGGGCTGATTGCATATCAGGCAGAGATGTTAACCACTAAGCCACAGGCTGTCCTCTGTTATCAGCTTGAGCCAGGGAGAAAGGTATATATTTAAAGTCACAACCCCTGGTATGCCCCAATTATGGGAGGAAGCTAACTGCTTCCATTATCTGTCAATCGGCTCGTCACAAGAGTCCATCATGACAGAAACTCAATATTTTTACTGTTGCCTTTGTTATATTTGTGTTATATTTGTGCTGATAAATAAATAAAGGGAGACTAGTATAGATCTATTTCAAGCTATTTAGCTCTCATCAGCTAGCCATACCCTTACTGGGATTAGAACTTGTGCTGTATTGCATCTTAGGCAGATGTGTTAACCATTAAGCCACAGAGTTCTCCTTATCAGCTGAGCCAGGGAGAAAGGTATATATTTAAAGTCACAACCCCTGGTATGCCCAAATATGGGAGGAAGTTCACTGCTTCCATTCCATATATATATACTTCCTTGCAGTTTAGGGCTTCATGCAATCTGCTAAGAACCAAATTCTACAACTTCTCTGTTTTCTTGAATTGGTGAGGATTTGGGGGGGGGGGAAAGATCAATAAATCAGGGCACAAAGCAAGATGATGTCAGCTATTCCAGATAGATTTAAAATTAGATGATACATTTCACCTACGGTTCTTGATTTTGTGCCCATTGCTGGATATACAGTATGTTTTCATTAATTGGCAGCCTTGTACTCTTCTCCCACTGGGGCTGTGGGGATGCAAATGTTTTGACATTTATCTGATGCAAGACACCACACTGTTGAATGGGTCCTGTGCTGGGTCCACCCCAGGCATTGGGAAGATATGGTGAAATACCATTTGAAAAGCCTTAGTAGTTGAAATTTCAATTGTCCTTCCAAGTTGCATTTCTGAGGTTTGCTTTCTGCTGTTGGAGAAAGCACATGCCATTTTAAGGCCGACTTCCTTCAAAAGATGCCAGCCGGTTATCCTGGGATTGCCAGACATCTCAGCATGAATTGTCACTATTTCCTTTTGTTCTGTATGATTTCTGTGTATTTTTTTTTAAATAGTTCCTTTAAACGAAACTTCCTTTTCATGAACTGGAGCTGCTTTATGTATTGGCTGTATTCACACAACATGCTTACCCTAGCATTTACTGAATTAACCCACTTTCTCACTTGACACAGTACACTGAACCATAAATAATAAAGTGGTCTAGATTTGGGTAATTCACTGTGGCAAAGAAGCAGAAGCAGCAGCTAATCAAGCCTCATGATTGATGGATAGATCTGCTAAGACTTTACCTGACCTAGTTAAGCACATTGTTGTAAACATAGCCTTGGGTTGTGTAATTCCCATACATATACCGAATGGCTTTGCTTCTGAACAGCACTGTCATTGATTGGGTTTTCTTGGGAGTCAACAAGTGGAAAGTTCGTATTTTAGTCCAAAAGATACCTACTGTATTTTGAACATATGTAGAAAAACAATAGCAAAAAACCCCAATGATTAGTTACAATCCAGTATCTTTTTGAGTTTTTGATTTGTTAGATTTATGCCCCTCCTTTCCTTCCAGAGCTTTGATGGGAGTTTCCCCTTTTAACCTACAGAAATCACCCAATCAGTTCCTGTGGCTAAGGGTGGATCTGAAACAAGGTTTTCTTGGCCCCTTGGTCCTATAATGGAGAATATAGGTCAAGGTGAAACATATAACAGAATATATATAGCTCAGTGCACTGATGATGTTACCTAGTCTGGTGATAAAACGTCTGCAGGAAAACAACCAACGCTCAGAATATAACAAGAACTCAACAGTACCTTAATTCCTACATACTGAGCTGTCTCTCCAGAAAGACTTCCTCCAGTAAATCCTCTTTTTCTGTTCAATATTAGCATATTGCATACAGGCATGATTTCTAAGAAGTCTAAGGTTGGCAATAGTTATAAATTCCTTTCTGTCTTTGGAATTTTTTTAAGAAAAATAAAGCCTGTGATGGTGAACCTGTGGCACACGTGCTACAAGTAGCACGTGGAGCTATATTTGCCAGCATGCGAGTTGTCATATCTGGCACGCACTGATTATCGGCTTTCTGGAGGACCAGAGGAGGCCATTTTTGCCCTCTGGAGCCTGGGGAGGGCAAGAAATTGGCCTAACGAGCCAACCAGAAGTTCATAAACAATCAATTTCTGGCTTCCTGAGGGCCTCCAGGGGGCAGGCCGTTTTCACCCTCCCCAGGCTTCAGGAAAGCCTCCGAAGCCTGGGGAGGATGAAAACTCCCCCCTGTGTGGGGGGTAGGGTGTTATGCATGTATGCACAGGTGGGTGGGGTGCATTTCGTTGTGGATGTGGCCATGTGGGCATGCATCAGGGGTGGGTTTCAACCGGTTCGCGGCGGTCCCTGCGAACCGGTTGGTTGGCGAACCCGGAAGTAAGTAACTTCCGGGAACGGCGAAGGGCGCACCCACCCGCCCGCGCTCCTTACCCGGTTTTGACGAGTTCTGCGCTTCCACGGATGCGCAGGACGCATACAGCGCCTGCGCGATCCTCCAGGAGCAGCTGGAGCATCGCACAGATGCTAGTACGCATGCGTGCGCCGCGCGCATGCACGAGGATGCCGCCGGCCCCGTTCCAACCGAACTGGTTGGAATGGGGCGAGAAACCCACCCCTGGCATGCATGTGCACGCACAATTTTGGCAAACCTTTACAAAAAGGTTTGCCATCACTGGCCTATACAATACATTTTCAGGCAAAAGAGTAAAGGTTTTTTCTAATCTCAAGGTCAATATTTAGCTGAACTGCCAAAGTGTGGTATTTCTTAATATCACAGTTAGCTGCCAATGGTGATATCCCCCTGGAATAGCTTTTGATTTCTTTGGAAGATGACTATGGAGAATGGTCACGATGTTTTCGTTCCAATGGAGCCCCGTTTTTATTTCAAGGAAATTTAATCCTAAGTGAATTGAATACTGAGACCACAGATTTAAAAGTGTTTTTAAAAAAAGGATAGCAGTTTCACTTTGAGTTTTAGGAGATTAATATGAAAGCAATTGTTTTAGAAGCTATGGCCGGTTCTTGAGATCACATGTAAGAAACCCAAGTGAGCTTTTGATATTTGAAAGCAGAAAGAAAATTATCTGGATGGTCAGCTTCTGAAGCTTTTTCCATAAATTTCACAGCAGCGAGCAATACGCAACACGGTGCAGCACTTTATGCTGATATAAATTGTATTTGACAACAGATGGAACTCTGAATCTTATGAACAAGACATAAGTCCAGGGGTAAAAAAAAAAAGTGCTAAAAGTCTCGCACTTGGTGCAAAACCATTCATTATTTGTTGCATGACCTTTGCTGTAGACCTTACAATAATAGTTTCTATGCTTTATGGTGCAATATGAGTGTGTTGCACAGACAAAATTATACAATCAAATGGTCTTTGATGTAAGCCCCCAAAGGGAAGTCTTCTGTTGCATCCATAAGAAATTTATGGAGTTAGTCTTTTATGTGTCATCAGATGTGCCAGACATTTATCTCACTTGCTAGAAATCGAAGCAAAATCTCTCTGGGATCAGGCTGGACTGACTAAATGGACTCTCACCAGCTTCCCCTCCCTACCTCCCCGAACTCCCTCCTGTGGCTTTATGAATTCTACTCCAGAAAGTTTTGATTTTTAAATTCACTCCCAATGCAGGAAAAAATAGCTAAATCTCTTAATCCAAGAGAAGACATGCATCGTGCCTCACAAAGGGAATATTATTTTCTCCATCTCAATGGCAGCAATCTTTTCCCTTGCCTTCTATGAAAAAATCCATTGTTGGGGTGGAAGAGCATAGGAACAACACATTGCTTTTGTACTAATAATCAGAAGCATTCTATCAGGGGATTCTTCATCACAGTGGGGTCTGCAGTGTTGAACTCCTTTACTGAGAATATTGGGCCAGATGTTGAAGGTCTATTTTCTCTTGCCCAAACAAAGGCCAACAGTGGGAGCAGAAAGCTGCCTGAAGCCTTCCATTCCCATCCTTTAAATCAGCAGTCACCAACTGGTGGTCCATGGACCACTGGTGGTCCATGAGAAAATTTTGGTGGTCCGCAGAAAAATTATTTGCATTTTTTATATTGCATTAAATCAGGGGTCCTCAAACTATGGTCCCTGGGCTGGATATGTGCAATGAATGTTTGTGTTGCAGCAGAGAGTCTTCCCTTTCTGGATTTTTTTTGAAAAAGTTTTATTGTTTTAATTAACACACAAAAAAAATCATCTTTCATCACATCTTGTAGAAAGCGTGTTGATTGGTTACAAATACATTTCATGCGTTTCTTCCACAATCCTTATATATACTTCATTCAAATTGAATTGTACATTTTAAATCAAAAAAGAAAATTTATGTATTTTACTATCCCTGTACCACAATTCTCATTTAATTACAATTATTTAAAAATGTTTTCATCTAAAATCATTTGTATTTAAAGACACAGCCACCTACGGACATTCATTCGCAGTTTCAATAAACCTCCAATAATATTACACCTTTATGACATATTCTGAAACAAATTCAATTAGTAAGATATCTAAGCATTTTGGATATTTTTTTTGTAGGGGTTGGAGCGGGGGAGAAATTCTGACTTGGAGTCTGCTTCAGCCTCCTGGTGTGGGGCTTTGGGTGAAGGCTGGAGGGACATGCGGCTGGCGGCAAAGAGCTAGAGGGCCTTATTCCAGTGCATTATGGCCTGGAACTGGCTGACAATCTCAGCCTGATGAGCCTCCAGGCACAGGTACCTGGCCTTTCCAAGCAGAGGTCTTCCCTCTGCTTGGAAAGCCTATGCTCATAGTCTTTAGTGAGGTAATTCTACTGAGCCCCTTCATTGGTCAGATCCAATTTGAACTGAGCCAACTATCTTACCAACTCTTTCTCATGATGGCTGCTTAGCTCCAACAACTGCTTCTTGTTGAGGCCTGAAGGAGCCCAGATGGGCAGGCGAGGAATGGCTGGGAGGGGAGGGGTGAGTAGAGGCTGGTGAGGCACCCCTTGATGTGAGTGACATTGAGTTGGCCACACCCACCCAGTCACATGACCACCTAACCACACCCACTGAGCCAGTCATCAGGCAAATCATATTAGTGGTCTGCAGGGTTTAAAAATATGAATTTAGTGGTCCCTGAGGTCCAAATGTTGGAGACCCTTACTTTGAACCACAGTTTCTGTGTTTCAATGTTCATTCACCTAATTTAAGAACTTTGAATTGTGAGTAGAGCCTCTAGAAGAAAAACCATTCACACATGTCTTCCTCAAAGAACCTTAAATTCATCTTCAAAATGTTAACTTTGATTTTGAGAATGGATGGAGTGTTCTCAAGCTTTCTGATACTGATTTAGGCCCTGCAGCCTTTGAAAAAATTCAGGAAACCAATTTCTGGATCTTGGTTGCTTCATTCTTGCCTATTGCTGACTTTGAGAGTTCCAAAACATTTCTACACCTTCATTATACGTATATTTTCTGTCTTTAGAACAAGCCCTCCTTGCCTTTTCATAGGAGCAGTTCAGCTAAGTCTTTCTCAGGGAAAGCTATCAGATTCCTTCTCTTCCCATTTTTAATTATTATTTGAACCTCCCCTTTGTTGTTTAAAAAAGGAAATTATAAAATTTTGGTTTTATCCTTTAATAAAAGGTAACTAATATAAATTGAATTGATAATCACATTTGCTATGATGTTTAAAACTATCTTTTGTTGTCTAAGCATATTTCCTTGAATACTAATAACATTAATAAGGTTTGTTATATTGTACAAAGCCCATGCAATACAGCCTGTATGCCTACTCACAAGAAAATACAGTAGATCTTTCATTCCAGTTAGTATAAATATAGGATTGCATTGTTGAAGATTTCTAAAGTTAAAACCATATAAATTAAAATCAATTGAAAATCAATTGTAAATACATAACATCCTGTGTTGTTAAAGCTTTTTGAAAAACCCACATAGAAGTTAGGATCGAATATCAAATCAGCTAGGATGGCACTTTAGAGAATTTGGCAGGCAATTGTAGGTTGTCTTTGAGTTACAACCAACTATTTGGTGCCCACTCAATGTTACAATCGCACTGAAAAGAAAGTGACTTACAACTGGTCCTTCAACTAAAAACTGTCATAGCATCCTCACGGTAATCAAAATTCAGGCATTCAGCACCTGGCATGTACTGGTTGCAGCATCCTGAGATCAGGTGATCTCCATTTGCGAACTTTCTAGCCAGCTTCCAACAAGCAATGGGGGAAGCTGGATTCATTTAACAGCCACATGATTCACCTAACAACTGCACCAATTCATTTAACAATTGTGGCAAAAAAGGTCATAAAAGTGGTGGCGAGGGAGGGACTCACTTTAAAATCACCTTGCTTGTTGTTCTTGATGGAACGCTATCAGCCCGAGGAAGCAATCTGATTTCACTAGCAAGCTCTTTTCTGTCCATCGCGGAAATTCTGATCCCAACTGTGGCCATAAGCCAAGGACTATTCATACAAAGAAAAATTGATCCCAAATCCTTAGCAAATATGGACAGATATTCTGGGATAGAGATATGGGATAGAGGAAAGGGCAATCTCTGAAGTAACTTGGACACAAGCTATATAAAGAAGTAAAAGTAACAGGCAGCCAGAGAGTTGCTGTTAGCACATACATTACTCAAATTCTTCTAGAAACCATGTTGGTTGATGATTTCTGCAAACTTAAGCTTGTGGATTGGACTTGGAGCTAGTCCTATGTAGAATATCTTACAGGAGATCTAATTGAATCCAGGACTTTCTGACATGCCTGGTTTGGTTAACCTCTGGGATATCAAGTACTATGAAGTAGTAAGAAGCAGTAGTTTAGTTAAGGCTACATGGTGAACTGAATTCCACTCTGATTGTTGGTGCATCAGAGTCATGATTCTTCCATTCTGTATCCAGAATCCCTGCTAGCCTTTGTTGCATTACAGTCTTCCGAGAAAGAAGATAGGGCATCTAGATTAGAATATTGCAACTTTACCCTATGTTCGACTCTAGTTGTTTTGTCAGCTGTGACCAGGGGGGCATTTGCCCAGGTTCGCCTGGTGCACCAGTTGCGTCCCTACCTGAACCGGGAGGCTCTCACAACAGTCACTCGTGCCCTTGTGACCTCTAGGCTGGAGTACTGCAATGTGCTCTACATGGGGCTGCCCTTGAAGAGTATTCGGCGACTTCAGCTGGTTCAGAATGCAGCCGCGCGAGCGATCGTGGGTGCACCTCGTTTCACCCACGTAACACCTATCCTCCGCGAGCTGCACTGGCTGCCTGTTGATCTCCGGGTGCGCTTCAAGGTGTCACCTACAAAGCCCTTCATGGTATTGGATCTGGGTACTTGAGAGACCGCCTACTGCCAATTACCTCCACTAGGCCAATAAGATCCCATAGATTAGGCCTCCTCCAAATTCCATCAGCCGGTCAATGTCGACTGGCAACTACCCGGAGGAGGGCCTTCTCGGTGGCTGCTCCGACCCTATGGAACAAACTCCCTGTGGAGATTCGTACCCTCACCACCCTCCAGACCTTCCGCGTAGCCCTTAAAACCTGGCTGTCCTGACAGTCCTGGGGCTAAAGATTTCAACCCCGCCCGAATAGTATGACTGTTGCGCTTTTTAACGATGTATTGTCTTCATGTGTGTAACTTGTTTTGTCCTTCCCTCCCCCTGAATTGTGAGCCGCCCTGAGTCCCCTCAGGGAAAAGGGCGGCATACAAATAAAGTGTATTCTATTCTATTCTATTCTATTCTATTCTATTCTAGTTCCTATCAATGCAAGCTGCAACAGCGAATAGACAAAGAGAATAGGAGCTACAGTATCGATATCAAGAATATTTTCTTGATATTGACATATTTTATCTGAATTCATTGCCTGCCTGCCTGCCTGCCTGCCTGCCTGCCTGCCTGCCTGCCTCCATCCATCCATCCATCCATCCATCCATCCATCCATCCATCCATCCATCCATCCATCCATCTATCTATCTATCTATCTATCTATCTATCTATCTATCTATCTATCTATCTATCTATCTATCATCTGTCTGTCACCTTAGATTTCCATTAGTTACTTCTTGCAATCTAAAGACTTTCAGATGTGTTAGAATGACAGTTCCCCACACTCCCAGCCAAAAGGCCTCATCATCATAGGTGTAACTGATGGGAGGAGTTGGTCTGACATATTTGGGGGCCACCACGTTCAGACATAAACTGTCCTGTTGGCTTAAATCAGGAAACTAGAGAAATGAACCACTAACTACCCTAGTTCGAGGTGGCACTCTGAAAATATGCTATCTCAATTTGTATAAAAGCAGGGATTCTGAATTGTTAATCTTGAAATTCTGTCTTTTGTATATTACATCAAATGATTTTCTAGCCACTGTTATGATTAATAATGATAGACAGAGCTCCCTGACACTGTGCATCCCTATCACTGTTTTCTTGCAGCGAGTTGTATGTTTTCCCAGCGCACATTTTGATTAGATGGTGCCCAAAGGCTTCATTGAGTATTCCTTGGCTCAATCTTCCGCAAGCTGTTCAGTTCAAGATGTGGTAGATTACAAATCTCATCAACCATTATTCTACTTACTTGATATGACTTAACTAACTTTTCTTACCCCAATTCAGTCTTCCGAGAACCAGGAATGAAATGCATTTAATCAGCGGTCTTGTATTGGATATTTTTAGAATCGGGTTCTATATAAACAGTCCAGTGTACTATTCCTGCACATCAAAGCAGATGCCATGGGCCAGGTGAACCAACTCTGCATAGTAAAATTGTCACGCATGGCCGAAAAGAAATCTGCGATTTAGATTTAGGTAGCCTCTCACTCCAGTAGGCTTTCAGAGTCAAATGTGCCTCCTTCGGGTAGCTTCACATTCAAATGGAGCTGGAAATGCTTGGAAAGTGAATGAATTTGAATTCAGATGAGTCAATGTGAATGGCGGGAAGCTGCATTAATTCAACAGTGTAATCATTTTAGGAAATTCAACTTTCATGGACTTTTTTCTTTTTTTAAAAGTAAAATCCACATTTGCATTAATTTTGCATTGCATGTTTATGGGTAGATAAATTGAAAATTGTTCACATGGCCAAGTAACAAAAACAGAATAAAGCAAAAAATGTCAGCATGCTGCATTTAGGTGTGCAGAAATGCTCTAGGGGTAGAGCTGGATGAATTTATTCTGTTCTAGCAAAGCTGCTGGCTGGAAAGGAGCCTCATGATTAAAACCAAGTATGAGAAGGCCTTGGGCATTTTGCCTTCCAGTTCCTCTTCCATCTGCCTTCCTGCCTCTTAGGCTTCCTAGGAAGCTGCAGAAAGGGCTTGAGGAAATCAAGATGGTGCGTCTTACGTGTCTCTTCACTTGCAGATGTTGCTGGCTCTGCCACATTAGAAAAATAAAAATGCATACATACAGACAAAGGATGAAGGATTCAAATGGTCAGTCCTGTTCCAGTGAGTCTTGGCATTGAATACACACTGATAAGCTTTATTTTTAATTGTTCATGAGCTGTACAGAATTGAGGCATGCACACATTGAATGATTCCAAGACTGAACAGTCCTGTTCTTCTGAATCTATCTCTTCTCGCCACAAATAGCCTCTTTGAAAGCTTTCTCAGTTATTGGCTGATTCTGCAAACATCTTATCTATTCTATTTATGAATGCAGAACCGTGAACAGGCGAGTGTGAAATTAAATGCAGAATGTATTAAATGGATTCATGCTAGTTGGATGAGTTTGCTTCATTGCTTTTAGAAAACTAATGTGAACTGAATTTAAGTTGTACCCAAATTAATGCCAAATTAAACCTCTCAGGAGGGGCGGGCAACGTTTCAGTCTGCTGAGGCTGTGAGAACTAGGTAGGAAGAAGGCAGACCCAAATGAAGGGAAAAGTGAGACTGTGCTCTTTCCCTACACACGTCCCAATGCTAAATTGGAATTCTTTCCTTCTTCAGCTTTCTTTTGAAGTAGCCACAGTTCAAGCGGGCGTGAAATGCTTGGAATGAAGTCGTGCTCTGGCTGTTTTTTGTTTTACGGTGTGCTCAGTATGAAAATTAATCCAGTTTTGGCTAGGAAAACTCAGAGAGATGAAATGGGAGAACATTAATAGAAAAGAAATGGGGCTGAAAGTTTCTCAACCAACCATTCTGATTGTCTTTCCTTTTTCTCTGCAAATGTCATTTTTCCACCAAAAGAGTTCCAAAGTCAAGAGCTCTGTATCTTGGATTGGGGTATTTAAGGACAAGGCCTTTGTTCAGCCAGGGAGCTGGGATTTTGTCCTAGATCCTGTTGAAAAGATGGCGAGGGAGGAAACAGTTATGGTGTCTTGTGATGTGTATACTATTTTCATCTTCTTACTATTACTGTATCCCTGTTGCAAGTACAGTCTTATGTGTTTAGTGGAGGAGAAGGTGAAATGATTGGAGAGCCTTTCTTTTCTGAGGATTGGAGAGCCTTTCTTTTCTGAGACTCATCAGAGAAGGTGACGGGCCCTCAGGTGTTGCCCAGAGACTTCTTGAAAGGAAGCAAGATGAGTCTCTAAGGCACAGGGACTTGTTCCATAACAGAGGAGGCAAGAAAGAGGTCCCAGGGAGTAAGAGGGCATTGTAATCCCCATCAGTTCTGAGATGGCATGTCAAAAGCAAATGGAAATTCTGGAAGCACAAGCACAATCCACAGGAGAAGAAAAAGAGAGACAACATGGAGAGGCTTATATAAACACAGAGTGAACTTTCTGAAAAGATGAGAAGTTGTATAAGAATTCAGCAGGAATTGATGACTAAAGGTAGTCTTCGACTTACAACCACAATTGAGCCCAACATTTTTGTTGCTAAGTGAAACATTTGTTAAGAGAATTTTGCCCCATTTCATGACTTTTCATGCCACAGTTGTTAAGTGAATCACTGCAGTGATTAAGTTGGTAACCTGGTTGTTAAGTGAATGAGGCTTCCCCATTGACTTTGTTTGACAGAAGGTTGCAAAAGGAACCCATGACACTGCAACCGTCATCAATATGAGTCAGTTGCCAAGTGTTTGAATTTTGATCCCATGACCATGGGGAGGCTGCTATGGTCATAAGTGTGAAAAATGGTTGTTAAGCCACTTTTCCCACTGCCGTTGTAAGTTTGAATGGTGACTAAATGAAATGTTGTGAGTTGAAGACTACCTGTACAGAAGAGTAGACACTTGAACCTGTTGAGATGGAGTTATGAAGGCTAAGGTTCAGAATGAGACAAGGCTAGCTTGGAATGCAAAGTATAATATGAAGGTGAGGTTTGAGGGTATGTCCAAAAGAAGAGGCAAGGAGACTGTTAACTTGTTTTGCAGGGAAGGTGGGAAGATAATGAAGAGGAATAGACAGAAGGCAGAATGTCATAACCCGCTCAATGCACTTGAAAGTGAGAAACAGGATGCAGGATGGAAAAAAATATATAGTAGGAGCCCACCTTGCTACAGTAAACAAATTTAGCTTTCTAAACCAGATGAATTACATTTCAAAGTAGGAAAAGAGCTGGCAGAAGTGAACTCCAAATCACTGACTGTAATATTTGAACATTTCTCAAGAAGAGGAGAAAAGCAAACATAATCCCAATAAAAACAGGGAGAATCTGGGAAACTGCAGACAGACTAGTTTGTCTAGTGCAGAGGTGCCAAGGCCTACTGGGTGGGCATGGGGCCAGCTTGACTCCACTCCCCAAACTTCTGGCATGTTTCCTCTTTGCATTGGGTAGATCGGGACGAAGCCATGCTGCCTGATGTTTCCTTTTCACAATGGGTAGACTGGGTTGAAACGATGCAGGTAGAAGGGGGCCAAAGCCATGCTGGCCCAATGTTTACTCTTCACACTGGGTAGACCAGGCCAAAGTGATGCGGGCTGGTCCCTAACATTTTCCAGGATGGCCCTGAGGGCTGGGTCCAACAACATTGTGGGTAGATCCGGCCCATGGCCTTGAGTTTGACACCCCTGGTCTAGTGTATATACTGGCAAAATATCAGATTGTTAATTTTGGTATCTGCAAGTATTTGAAAAGTAATGTTTATCATTACCAGGAATCATAAGCTTCTCAAGAATAAATAATCTCAGAATAACTATACCTTCTAATGATAATATGGCTACTTTGGAAAACCAAGAAAGGCTATGGATGTTTGCTTTAATCTCAGTAAAGCATTGGACAAGATCTCGTTTTGTGGATTTGGTGAATAAATGTGGCTCTAAATAATGTGATGGTCCAGAGTATTTGCTACTTGTTGAACATTCACAGTGGGTACTCACCAATGTTTCTGTGGACAAGTATACATTTCCTGAATCTGGGTATGAACATTCATTTGCAGGTTTGGGATATCCTGGTTTGGGGGCAATGTGTAAGAAAAAGATTACACTAGAAAAGCAATAGTGGATTCTGAACTGCTTAAGCAAGCATGTATTACAATAGGTAAGGAAAACCCAATACAGTTAAAGAAATTGAGAGACACGTTGCTGTGCGATACAGACTGTAATGTAAATACATTGTACCCCGTTACATTAAGCATGGGTTGGATTGCACTTGGAATATTCTGTCAATTCTGGGCAACATACTTGAAAATAGACATGGAAAAATTAGGCAGATTTAAGAGGAGAGCTACCAGGACAATAAGGGATCTGAAAGCCAAACCCTATAAGGAATGGTTAAAGGATCAGGGTGTTTAGCTTGCAAAAAGAAGAGGAAATATAATAGCACTTTACAAAAACAGGTAGTCCTTGACTTATGATCATAATTGCCAGAATTACCATCATAAGTCATGCTGGTCATTAAGCAGATCAACACATGACTGCCCAATTTCACAATCTTTTTTGAAGGCAGTTGTTAAGTGAGTGCCACAGCTGTTAAGCAAATCCTTTGTCTGCAATGGGCATTTTGTCTGACAGAAACTGCAAGTGTGTAGCCAATCACACATGGCCAATAAAGAATTATTCTATAAATAAAGACCGATTCCCGGTGTGTGTGTGTGTGTGTGTGTGTGTGTGTGTGTGTGTGTGTGTGTGTGTAAAGCCATCATAAATTGCAATCACATGATCACAGGAGACTGCAAATGGCCATAAATGTGAGCTGGTTATTGAGCACCCAATATGCAATCATATGACTCCCATTGGAAGAATAGCCATTGGAATTTTGAATTAGGATCATAAGAGCCCAGGGGCCCAAAGCCCATAGCTTTGAAGCCTAAGCAACTAGTTGTAAGTCAAGGACTATCTGTATCTGAAACCCTGTCAGATGCAAGGGAGTGGAGCTGTTTCTTTTTGAAACAGAGCAGGATAAGGACCAATGTATTAATTTTTTTAAAAAATATTTAGATGAATATTTAGAATTAGAATTGAATTTAGAATTGATTTTATTTGTAGGCCGCCCTTTTCCCTGAGGGGACTCAGGGCGGCTCACAGAAACCAGGGAAGGGGAAATACAGCACTAAGACGACAACACATAATAAAATAATAAGCAACATGCATACAACATTCGGGCGGGGTAATGGTCCTTATCCCCAGGCCTGACGGGCGAGCCAGTTCTTCAAGGCTATGCGGAAGGCCTGGACGGTGGAGAGGGTACGAATCTCTACGGGGAGCTCGTTCCAAAGGGTCGGGGCCGCTGCTGAGAAGGCCCTCCTCCTTGTAGTTGCCAGCCGACACTGGCTGGCCGATGGAGTACGGAGGAGGCCTAACCTATGAGATCTTATAGGTCGTAGGGAGGTAATTGGCAGAAGGCGGTCTCTCAAGTATCCAGATCCACTGCCATGTAGGGCTTTATGGGTGATCAGTAGCACCTTGAAGCGCATCCGGAGATCGACAGGTAGCCAGCGCAGCTCGCGGAGGATAGGTGTAATGCGGGTGAATCGGGGTGCACCCGCGATCACTCGCGCGGCTGCGTTCTGCACTAGCTGAAGTCGCCGGATGCACCTCAAGGGCAGCCCCATGTAGAGCACGTTGCAGTATTCCAGCCTAGAAATCACGAGGGCCCGAGTGACTGTTGTGAGGGCCTCCCGGTTCAGGTAGGGTCGCAACTGGCGCACCAGGCGTACCTGGGCGAATGCCCCCCTGGTCACAGCCGCTATATGATGATCGAATGACAGCTGTGGATCCAGGAGGACTCCCAAGTTGCGAACCCTCTCTGAGGGGTGTAAAATTTGACCCCCCAGCCTGAGTGTTGGATTAATGGCCAAATTTTTGGGAGGGAAACACAACAGCCACTCGGTCTTTTCTGGGTTGAGCACAAGCTTGTTAATCCTCATCCAGTCCATGACGGCTTCAAGTCCCCGGTCCATCACGTCAACCGCTTCATTGATTTGGCACGGGGCGGACAGATACAATTGAGTATCGTCCGCGTATTGATGGTATCTAATCCCGTGCCTACGGATGATCTCTCCCAGCGGTTTCATGTAAATGTTAAATAGTAGGGGGGATAAGACCGAACCCTGCGGCACCCCATATTTCAGGGGCCTTGGGGACGATCTCTGCCCTCCCACTAACACCGACTGCGACCTGTCCGAGAGGTAGGAGGAGAACCACCGTAACACGGTGCCTCCCACTCCCACCTCCCGCAGTCTTCGCAGAAGGATACCATGGTCGATGGTATCGAAAGCCGCTGAGAGGTCAAGGAGGACCAGGATGGAGGGATGTCCTTCATCTCTGGCTCTCCAAAGATCATCCATCAATGCGACCAAGGCGGTTTCAGTGCTGTAACCGGGTCTGAAGCCTGACTGGAAGGGGTCTAGGTAGTCTGCTTCCTCCAAGGACCGTTGGAGCTGGAAGGCCACCACCTTCTCAACAACCTTCCCCAGAAAGGGGAGGTTGGAGACCGGGCGGTAGTTGTTAAGGACAGCTGGATCTAGGGATGGCTTCTTCAGAAGGGGTCTCACCACCGCCGCTTTTAGTGTGGCGGGGAAGTTCCCCTCCCGAAGCGAGGCGGTTACAACCGCCTGGATCCAGCCTCGTGTCACCTCACTGCAGTTAGAAACCAGCCATGAGGGACACGGATCCAGAGCACAGGTGGAGGAACTCACAGCTCTCATGGCCTTGTCCACATCCCCGGGGGTAACCTCCTGAAACTCAACCCAGAGCTGTTGAACTTGATCCCCCTGAGTCTCGGCTGGAACTGCGGGTGTGGAGTCCAAGTCCGTCCGAAACCGAGCAATTTTGTCCGCTAAGAATTGGGCATATTCTTCAGCTCTGCCCTGCAAGGGTTCCCCCGCCTCCCTTTTGTTCAATAGGGAGCGGGTTATCCTAAACAGGGCGGCTGGACGGGACTCAGCGGATGCGACCAGGGAGGCTATGTGCGATCTTTTGGCTGCCCTAAGTGCCCTAGTATATTCCCTGGTGCAGGTGGTTACCATTGCTCGGTTCGCTGCGGACTTATCGGACCTCCAACGGTGCTCTAGGCATCTCCTCCGGCGCTTCATCTCCCGGAGCTCCTCGGTGAACCAAGGAGGTCTCCGGGATCCGCCGCCTCGGAGGGGCCGCAGTGGCGCAATCCGGTCGAGGGCCTCTGACGCTGCCGAATGCCACGCAGCAGCCAGAGTCTCTACCGGACTGTGGGCGAAAGTATCAGGAATAACCCCAAGCTCTGTCTGGAACCTTACTGGCTCCATAAGACGCCTGGGGCGGAACCATCTGGTCGGTTCCTCCTCCCTACAGTGGGGGTTTGGCCTCCGGAAGTCGAGCCTCAGTAGGCAATGGTCTGACCACGACAGGGGTATGATGTCACTCCCCCTCAGACCAAGATCACACATCCACTGCTCCGAGAGAAATACGAGGTCAAGCATGTGTCCCGCTGAATGGGTTGGGCCTCGGATTACTTGAGTCAAGCCCATGGCTGTCATGGAAGCCATGAACTCCTGCGCCCCATCAGAGTTTTCACCGAGCGACGGCAAATTAAAGTCCCCCAGGACCATCAACCTAGGGAACTCAATCGCCAGCTCGGCTACCGACTCGAGGAGCGAGGGGAGGGCCGCTGCAACGCTGTTGGGAGGCAGGTACGTTAGCAGCAAACCCACTTGACCCTTGAGGTCCAACTTTAACAGCAAAGACTCACACCCGACAATCTCCGGAGCAGGGACCCTACGAGGAACTAACGACTCCCGGATAACCGCGGCCACACCCCCACCCCTTCCCTGGGCTCTCGGCTGATGCAGCACCTGAAATCCTTCTGGGCACAGCTCTACAAGGGGGACTCCTCCCTCTGGGCCCAGCCAGGTCTCAGTAATACATGCCAGGTCTGCCCTCTCGTCTAAAATTAAGTCCCGGACGAGAGGTGCTTTATGTACAACAGACCTGGCATTTAGCGACAACAGCCTGAGACCAGGGTCCTGATTACTTGCGCCATCTGGTCTTGGAGTGGGACTCCTAGGGCCGGAAGGAGGGATCTCTGTGACGTAGCGAACCCTCCTTCCCCGGTAATGGCCAGCCCTAAAGTCCCCGCCGTATCTGCCCCTCCCTGTTACGACCGCAATACCCCGACCCTCTCCCGTGTCTCTGGTCCCCTCAACCACCCCCGTGGCCCCCGCAACTCCCGGCAGGTCCTCCGAATCACACATACTCATACACTCCCGCAAGCAGTCCCCACGTAAGATTAAAACACAGAAAATTTACAACAATATGAATATAAAAAGTGGGACATTCATTCATCTCATGCAAATCTCATGCATATCCCATACAAAGAAAGAAGAAAAAGATGAAAGAAAAGCAAGAAATTACAAGAATTGCGCAGTTGTTTAAAATTTCAGGTGCGGATTCAGCTGGCGAATTAGCTGTTAATGTTCAAAATTAAAATGGCTAGGGGCCGATTACAGTTCGAATAAAATATACGGGGGAGAGTCTTGTTACCCCTCTTTTCTTTCGTGGAGTTGCTGGTCAAAAGGTCCTGTGGGGGTTCGGTATAATCACACAATATTGTCACCGTCTGTCCACCCACAGCCCAGGTCCAAACTTTCTTTTTGGGAGTAAAGCCAATATAATGGTGGTGGTAACAGTCTGATGGTAGTCTGGTGGTGGTAACAGCCTGGTGATGGTAACAGTCTAGGTCAAGAAACACCGGGTCACAAGCTCTGAATGTATGGGCAGGGGAAGTCAAGCAGTCAAAGTCCAGAGTGGCAGGCAACCAGTATCGATTCAAAGAATAACGTTGGAACCAATGATGGTAGAAAAGGCAGCGTTGGAAAAGGAAAAGGGGGCAGTGTCGGTAAAAACAGCAGTACTGGTGGGGGGGGCTATATTGCTGACAAAGAACAGCGATGGTCACGAAGTCAGTGTTGATAGAACGAGCAGCATTGGTGAGAAAAACAGCTCTGTTAGAAAAGGTGGCATCGATGGAAAAGCCAAGCCAAGTGTAAGGGGGGGGGCCTCCGGAAAAGGCTCCGGCCACGGCGCACATAGCCAGCCGCCCGGTTCGCCTAATCCGAAAAAGAGCCCAATCCTCCAGGTCTAAATAATGGCAGTCGCTAATCAGCGCGATTAGTACAGTCGCTGTAGGCTCACCACGTTGGACAGATTTTAAGAAGAGGGTTAGAGAACCCCACAGCTGCTGGAGCCGCCGCAAGACGCTTTCGCTCGCCTCCGCCCCCACTATAAGGCCGCCGCTCCCGCTGCCGAGGCCGCCACGCCACGCCGGAGAGTCCGAAGCCCCGAGCCGACGAGAGACACCGGTTTCTCTCAGCCGTTGGCTCGCACACGTCCCCCGAATCTCCATCCTCCTGGGGGACCTTCCCAAAAGCAGCAAGCAATCGGTCCTACAAGCTCCCGGGCGCTTTTTCGCTAGGTCGGCTAACGCGGAAAAGCCCCGGCCGCCATTCCGGATCTCCGCACATGCGCATATTAAGAAGAAACTTTTACTAACCAGAGAAATTGTTAGGCATGGAATAAAATGATAAGATCAGCAGTGACTCCACCATCCCTGGAGATTTTTTAGATGAAATCTGGATAGCTACCTCTGAATATGGTGTAGTGGATTTCTATATTGATTGGAAGGTTGGAATTGATGACTCAGAAGAACCCTTCCAGCTAATACACTTTGTATGCTCCTTTCATGCTTTCAAAATCTTCAGAAGGTTATTCCAAGCCTATATGTGTGCACCCACACATTTCAAAATGCTTAAATCCTTTTCAAGCAAATTTCAATCAGTGTGCTTTTTCCTTTCTAGTTGTGATTTTATTTAAATTAAATTAAATGTTAACCTTTTCTCTGTTTGGGGAAATCATTGTGCATTGTAGGTTTAAAATAACCTAAACAAAGATTTCCAAAAGGAATTGGTTAACTTTAGAATGTACGTAATATTTGAAATATATTTGTCCTAACCAGTGCCTGAATGATTGCATTTCTTCTGAAAAAGACCGGCAGCTAGACATGGAACTATATTGGCTTCCTCTTTTCAGAAGCTGAATATTTTTCAGCTTTTGCCATATGAAAGGGGGCCTGTTTTATGAATGTTTCTCTTTTGGAAGAGTGTCCAGTTCTTCAGCTTGCAAATAAAAATAACCCATTATTGATCTCTGGCAGTGACAAAATTTGCTTTCCTTCTCATTTGGATTTCTTCATCTTAGCTTCCATTCATCCGTCCCTCCCTACTGACTTCCTCCTCTTTAGCAGCTTGTTCTCTTTTCCTGCCAAATATTTTATTAGAGCATCTGCTTGCACTCAGCCCTAAATGCCCCAGCAGCAAAAATTTCCTTCTGCTTTAAGAATTTACACTGCTGACCTCATGCCAGCTCTGTGATAGCAGCTACACATTAAGGCTATAAAAAGTCTTTATGCTGTCAAGTCATTTAATGAATCTATTTGTCCCATCCCTGGAACATTGAGTTGTATGCTGCACTGAGCATCCTGTATTTTTTTTTTAAAGCCAATAGGATAGCCTTTGTGGTGTTAGATTGAATGTTTTAATAAGACTCGAAAGGATGATTAATGGATCACTCTTGAAGCAGCACCTTGGACAGCAACAGCAAAGTTTTAATTTTCATGGGGTTGGTTATCATGTGGATTTGATCTAAATCAGTTGGTGTTGATCTTTCTCGCACATATGCTTTTTTTTGGGTAAGAACTTGTTTCTTTGAGTGGGAAGACTGCACCCTCATATCGTGCAACAGAAACCCATGCTTACTCTCTTCAAAGTACTGGGTGAAGTTCAGGGTGCCATTCAGTATTTCTTTTTTTCTTTTCTTTTTTGCTTTGTCTTAAATTTTATGAGCATAGTTATTTTCACAAGACTAGGAAACTGAGGTGAGTGATTTGCTTAGACACCTTCTGCAGATTGGACCAACAGGATTACTATAACCTGTCGCTTTAAATTAAAGAGATTCAGCTAATATCATGTAATTCAGGGCTGTCAAACTCGATTTCATCGAGGGCCACATCAGGGTTGTGTTTGACCTCAGGGGTTGGGGTGGGCATGGCCAGCTCAACATCACTCAGGTTGGAAGCTCTTGTGGTGGCCCGAATGCTTTGCCAGCATAAACAGACTCCTGAGCTCTGTTTTTGGTTGCAATGGCCTCCCACAACCCTCTGCCAGTGAAAACAAAGTGGCCCTCCTGAGCTCCATTTTTGCTGATAGAGGCACCACAGGCTGGTCCTTTGCTGTTTCCATGGGCCAGATCTAAGCACCCTATGGGCGATATCCAGCCTGTGGGCCTTGAATTTGACACCCCTGATATAATGTCTTCAATGTCACTGTTATTTTAGACCACATTCATATCTTTTCCTAATTACTCATACCTTAGTTACCTCATGGGACCAATAAAGTCTTTCATAGTATAGGGAGTCTGGCTATCTGAGGGACCACTTTTCTCCCCATGTTTTTGCTAGTCTGATTAAGATACGACAGTGGGTGTACCTCTGGTCCTATCTTTATAACAGTATCGTATATAGCAGATAGGACCCAGGCTGTAGACCTATTGTTGTCACAGTGTTTGTCTGTCAGAATAGTAATCACTGGAGGTTTGAATTGCCTGATTTTGCTGCTGTTTAAGTGGGCCTTGAAGACCTGGCTCTTTTCTTGGATGTTGCGTTAGGAAATACATATTTTAGTGGGAATTTTGTTAATGCTGGACTTGAAACTTGAAACATTTGTGTATGAGTTATTGCCATATTTTTGTTGTCCTGGATCTCATTTTAAAGTGTTTTCTACTCAGAGTTAGGTTACCTATATGCGTGATTTATAAATAAATAATTATACTGTGAATAATACAGACTTGCCATTTCCTCTAGCAAATATTATTTGAAGCAGTTACTTTTGGTCTTATCTTCTCCTTAGATCTAATATTTATTCTTCTGTTTATTTATAAGTCATAAATAAAATTCTATGGCCTGGACCCTGTCAGATCCTCTCCCATGCTAGTAGTACAGGCATTCTTTTACTACTTACTTACCACTTATCTTTACTGCCATGTTTCCCAGTGGTGGGATTCAATTTTTTTTTACTACTGGTTCCATGGGTGCGGCTTTGTGGGCATGATGCGGCTTTGTGGGCATGGCTTTGTGGGTGTGGCAGGGGTAGGATACTGCAAAATCTCCATTCCCTCCCCACCCCATGGAGCTTCTTTCCAGCTCTGTTCTCCTGTTCAGGGCAACTAAAGAAGATCAGTTGGGAGGCAGAAGGGCAAGACCAGACTATTTTCTGGTTCACCAAACTACTCAAAACTTCTGCTACCGGTTCTCCAGAACCTATCAGAACTGGCTGAATACCTCCTCTAGTGTTTCCCTGACTTTTGACCCCCAAAATAAGCACTTGGCCTTATTTTTGGGGAGGTCTTATTATTTTGAGGTGTAGGAGGCACTGAGTATTGTCAACTCATGGCTGCTGCTGTATTGCAATATTTTTTGGGAGGGCATATTTTGCAGGGGAGGGCTTATTTTAGTGCTTGCACTCAAAAGCCCAATTAGGCTTATTATCCGTGGGGTAGGTCTTATTTTCAGGGAAACAGGATATTTACTTTATATGTTTTTACTATGGGGGGAACAATCACTCTGGAGTCAAGGATTAGTTTCTGAAACAAAATTGGCCTCTGAAACCTGCAAAAGATTTGACAGTGACATGATATCATTTTAGGGAGCAAAAGTAACATTTTTATCCCGTAATTTTGGATTTTGAAGATTTAGGAAATTTTATTTTAAAAGGGCAATTTGCTAGGAAATTTTGACAGGTTTTTTGGAGGGGGTGTCTCTGTGGTCACAGAACTGGAACTGATGCCCCACAAAATCTGTGGTGCTACCCATACTTACCTTAAATTAAATATATCAGATGTTGCATGCATTGCTCTAAATAAACAGCCTTGTAATCAGCCTTTATTCTATTTTCCCAAGGAAATCAATTTTATGGAGATTTTATATATGTTAATGACAACCTCGCTGAAATATTTTGGAACTCTGAAACATATAGATTCTGCACAATGAATAGCAATTTCCATATTTCTCAAAGTTAGAAGTCCTGCGGTATGTATATTCAAACACATTGACACATTTCTGTTCTATAAAGTCATCTTATCTTTTAGTTGACATCTTTTAAAATGTAACTGTAACGCCCACCATCTCCATTCCTTCTTTCAATAAATCTTACAGATCTAGCAAACTAGTACTCAATTACAAAAAGGAAAAAAAATCTTGCCGTGCTTTGTCAGATAGGCAAATTAAATTTTTATAGAAAATTACCATGTGATATATCATCTTCTTTTTCCATCAATAACTTTACTAAGACATTAAATCTGTCTTGAGCTATTGTATTTTATAGTTTTTTTAAAAAAACAATCTTGCTTAGACTATTGCTACTATCACAGTTGTCACTGGAGTAATAATTTTTTTAAAATCCTTTATTGTATTCCGGTGTCCTGTAAACCAGAGAATAGGAACATTTGGGCATAGTGGGCCCAAATGGAATCTTAAAAACATATCATGGGTTTTAACAGAAATGCCTGTGGACTAAACAGCTCCAGCACGTTAAAACTAAAAGTGATTAGAAAATAAAATGACATTAAATAAACAAGTAATTTAGTCAATAGCAAGTCAAGGAAGCACATAAGGAGAACATGATAGAGTATTTGTTTAGTAAAATAAGCTTCTAGAATTAATAGATAGACTAAGCAAACATGTGATTGGCCCTCTACCCTGGTTGCTAGGGAACACTTTATACTAAATTCCAAGTTGAATTCTTGGCTTGCCAACTTGGTTTGATCCCTGGCTATGGCAATTCCAAACTGGGCACTGTCACCAAAATGGCAGCTTGGGAGATGGGCTTGTACATTCACCAAAAGTCTGCCATCTCTCTCCTCTCTTTCTCTCTCTCCCCACACCTTCTCTCTCTCACACACACAGGGAGGGAGGGAGGGAGGGAGAAAGTGTCACAAAGTTCCCTTTAAACAAAAGCAAACAAATAAGGTTGTGTTTGTCCCCTTTTAATTCTCCCTGCTCAATGTATACTCTAGTACCCAGCTTGTTTATGGATTTATTAAAAATGCATCAAGCCCCATAGAGAAAAGTTAAAAAGTTTTTCCTGGGTGACATAAAACTTTTGAAAGCCTTTGCCTAAACATTTAAAATATACATACTGTACATGGATACTGTGCATACTGTACATGCATAATGTACATGCACATGCATACATCAAATTAAACAATTGAACTCTCAAGACTGTAGACAGAAGAGACAAGTTAATTACAAGCTCATTGGAGCAGAAATGAAAAGTTAATATTAAAAGCCTGAGAGAAGGAAACATCTTGGCCCGATGCAAAAACTTAAGGAGCCGAGATGGCGCAGTGGTTAAATGCAGCACTGCAGGCTACTTCAGCTGACTGCAGTTCTGCAGTTCGGCTGTTCAAATCTCACCGGCTATGGGATGACTCAGCCTTCCATCCTTCCGAGGTGGTAAAATGAGGACCCGGATTGTTGTTGGGGGCAATATGCTGACTCTGTAAACTGCTTAGAGAGGGCTGAAAGCCCTATGAAGCGGTATATGTCTAACTGCTAACTGCTAAAACAAAAATTAGATGACCAGAGACCCTCTCTGGGGAAGATAGTAAAATAAAGATCACCAAGCAGGTGCCTATCTCCAGCTCTCAGAGCAAGTTATCCAATGACAGAGATTGTAATCCCAAATCAGGAAGCTGATCTTTATCATTTGTTCTGGACAGTTGAACTCACATTTAACCCAAGCAGTAGCTATCGTACATCCAATTATGTTTTCTTTGAAATGAAAAAAATTGAAATAGTTGAAAGAAATGCCCCCCCATAGACTCCAAGTGGTCTGTCTCCAAATGACTGTGAAGTGCAAATTTTGTGGCATTTTAAAATGTGATTTTTTAAAATAAAAACAGTTAACAAGCAAAATGTTCTATGTCGCATCACAAAATGTGTGTATTGTTTAAGAGTATGATATATAGATGGTATCTTCAAATCTTTTTTTAAACATATGTAGAAACCATCCCTCACTTGTCTAATATATTGTATAGTCTATTAACAGGAAGCATTATTTAAGTTTTTTTCAAATATCCATTAACTCAAACTACATTTTAAACTTCTTGCTGTGTAAATCATATTGTTTCCAAAGCCACCTGACCGTTGATTCTGAGAATATTCAGTTGAAAACTATTAATATAATTTTATTCACTTCCGAGAACATTCAGTGGAAATCTATTAATATTGCTGCATTCACTTCCGAGAACCTTCGGTTGAAATCTATTAATATAACTATATTCATTTTGCAAATGTACAAATTCAAGCATGTCCTACATCAATCTGAAAGATGTTTGTTTCTACTACTGTGCCATCAGATAATACCTGTCCTTTGTAAAGAAGATGATATGAGTTGGAAATCCAGTTAAAAAAGAGAAAAAAAGGTATTCTGGTTTATATGCTCTTTTAAGACTAATACATTATTAGGTTGAATGGTGAGCCTAATAAAAAATAGTAACTAATACTGTTCTCTTTAAAAAAAAATATTTAATGTTACAAAAAAAAATCTTATTCTGTTCTTCAAATAGGGTGATTTACAGAAAGTTTTCTAAAGTATTGAAATATAAAATTTGAACAAAAACAATAGTATACAAATGTACAATACCAACAATGGTGTAGTTATATAATTTGAAAGGACAGCACCCATTTTCTTCAAAAGAAACCAGAACAAAAGGATCAATCATAGAGGGAGCTGTCCATGGTGCTTTTTTTGTTGTTTAAAATCCATTTTGTTTTGTTTTCATTTTTTGTTGCCTTTTGAGTTGCAGCAGCACTGGGGATTCGTCGGAAACACATGTCTAATCCACCATAGTTATGTTATACAACAAATGTGGCAAATCCTTTGCACTACTTATTTCTTTCCCTTTTAGTATTAAACTGACAACGGGCCACATAGTTTATGGATTGTAATTAGGCTATGTATAATTGACAGACTGGATTTTATCATAGATTTTAGTTGTTACTTATTATTTTATACTAGAGTGTTTTTATTTGTTCTGATCTATAACTGTAATAAGCTGATTTGAATTGAACTGGTGCCTGCCTGGACTAGTTCCTGCATTGTTGTTGGTAAGCTTTTTCAGAGATGGCTTGCCCATCCAGCTGGTTTTGGGCCCAAGGCAGGACTAGAATTCATGGTCTCCCAGTTTCTTGCCTGGTGCCCAGCCACTCTCCCAACAGGATTTGCAAGACTATAATCTTAATATAGTGGCTTAGATTTTTCCCATTGAAACTTGTTTGCAGCTTACAATGGGAACTGCATTTCCCCCATTAATTTCCTCCTGAAAAAAAAAGCCACGTTTCCAGCTAGCTGTCATCTGCATAATTCACTATGATGTGCAATGATTACAGATGTTTTCTGGGATTTTTCTTCAAACCTTAAATGCCTGTATGCTTTTCATAAACATTTAATGTAGTGATGTCTGTTATTGTCCATTTTCAGCAATGAGGAAAGGTAAACAGGGAAGTATGATCAATCTAAAGATTAACTAGTATTCATTCCCCTATCCCTCTATCCCCCATCCATAACTTGCAGGAACTTATACATGCATTGTAAATGCTTCACCCAACCTCAGAAAGAGAGTAAATAAGTAGTAAATTGCCACTAGAATGCAAATTGTGGCCCAGAGAATAGGAGAGAGTAATCATTGTTCCATGTGGATCAACCATTCTTGGCTGTGGACAAAGATTACTCAGGAGTAAATCCCCTGTGGTAGTTCTGAGCACATCTTGCCTTTCAGCATCTGTATGAGCCTGCAGAGTCATGCCATCTGACATGGAGATAGTGAGGCATCCTGGTCTCTTCAGCTGTAGTGCTCTTTCTTTATGGTTTACCTTTCCAAGACTCTTTCTGAATTTATTCAACTGGAAAAAGAGACCAACTAGCCAAACCACAAACACTTTTCCTTTTAAATGTTGCATGCAGCAGGTAAATAAGTATTTCCATGATGACTTTGTAGTAAAAGAGGGTCATTCCTCTGTTCTAACAACATAAAAGTTGAGACCACTCGAGTGCAGAAGTGTCCAATGTCTTTGATTAAATCCATACCCAAACAATTTCAATTAAAGATGTGATAGCTACTCTGTTGGAAATCCCTGCTGCAGAATAGCATTTTATCCTTCAGTGCATGGAGACTTCAACTAAAGCACCCTTAATTAGACACAGTTAATTGGGTTGTTTCCCCTTCACAGACACCCCAGTGATTATAGCAGGCAAATGATTATGCTCTTATGTACTTAACACTGATGTATTTAACTCCCTTTGCTATATTTGGTCACATGTAGTGATGCCTACTCATAGCTCAGTATAATTCCAGCCCCTGAGAAAAACAGACAAACTGACAAAACCATCTTGTTTGTGAGTGAGAAAGAGAGCAAAATGATGATGATGGTAATGATGATGATGAAGATGTTTACAAAATATTGTAAATTTTGTACAATTGATTGTTGTATTGATCCAACAAATATTGATGACTACAAAATATTTTGAGACCCTATTGACTAAACAACAATTCAAAATATTGATATAGGAATTAGGTTAGGAAGTATTCTTGTATAAGAAAAGACATTTGTAATTTTATGATGGATCTAAACAGATGACTCCTCATTTTCCTTGATTCTGGCTCACACAAATTGGGAAGCATTGAGTGCATGGGAAAGAGACTTAGTTCTGATAGGAGATTTGGACCAAGTGTAAGAATTAAAGCTGCCATTACTAGGGTAGGAGGAGCTTAGGTGTAAAAGCCAACCTGAAGAATTGTGAAATGAGAGGAGTAAGGTAATATTTGGGAATACAAATTCTCCAGATATAATGCCCATTCTTTACATTAAGTTGATGGCCTTTGTTGCATTACATGTCAGTGGCCTTACTAAGTTAACAAGGTTTGGTATGAGATATGTTTCTTCTATCTGCCTGTTGTTGATCCACTGGATTATGCTGGATGGTATGACTTGATATGGATAACTTGACTTTATCAAAGCAAATCTATGAAATATTTTTATTTTACAGTTCGGAAGAGCTCCTCTTTGCTTTAGCTCCTTCTCTGACCATTCAGTGGTCTTCTGAATCTGCAGTTCCAAACATTATGTTCCTTTAAATTCTGTGGGGGGAAAATTGCCACCTCTGATGTTTCACTTTGAATACCAAGGCATAGTATCACTTGTGATATGCAAAGCAATCTGCCAAGGTAGATCACAACCTCCTTTGTACAGGCTTATTAACCTCACAGTATTTTTGGTGGGGAAGAATTATATGCAACTCAGTTGTTTGGTGTTGAACACAAAATCAATATTGGTTTTACGAATCCATTATTCATAAAGTATTGGATTCATATTTTGAAATGCGGATTTTTATGATTGCATATGATCTGATATGGATTTGTTAATACTTTATATTGTTACATTTTTCCACTTATTGACATATATTCACTTATTGCTTTGGGCATGATTTACAGGAGCAGGGTACAGTACAAATAAATCAATGTCAATATGCCTCTATTTGTCTTTGCAACATGTATACGCTTCCTTCAGTGATTAAAACCTTTGAATGATTTTTGATACATTCTTATGAGCTAAACGGCAACATGACCAAGCCTATGGACCTTCCATGTCTGATTGTTTTTGAGCACAGTGTGAATCCCCATTTCTAAATTACGTTTTCCAGTTTCCACTACTCCACATTAAGTGAGCTATCCATTAAGCCAGAACACTGCTGATGTTGCCTCTTGGAGTTGCATTAGCAATGTGCTCTCCTGTTGTGATTAATGATTTTACAATGACTAATGATTACCCAATTATTGTAAAGTGTCTCTCGCTTTCCCTTGGGCTGTGCTAATTAGCCTTGTAGACCAAGGATATGGTATGGAGCTTTTTTAAAAAAAATTCTCTTAGTGGTCCTCCATCTCGCCTTCTGGTAAGCACCACATGGATAGCATGAATTTCCCATCCTGACCTGCTAAGTAGATGAAAATGCATCTTGGAACTAGTGTAGAACATAAATTGAATTTGCTATTGACAAATTACATGAGGCTCTGGTTCTCTTTCTCTTTAGCAACACAGCAAAGTTCTCCAATCCTGGAGCCCTGAATTCTGACCCTAAGTACCTGCTGCTTTACTCCTGAAGATACAGTTTTATCTTTCTTCCTGTACTTGAATATAGGAATAGATACAGGCCGTCCAGTAGTGAACCTGTTAAAGAAAAAGAAAAACCAGTGGTTCACTGATATTTAACCAGCTATCATTTGGGCTAACCTGTCATTATTTGCACATATGGATCAGAATGGTTGAACCAATGCTTTGTTTATGGGAGATACAGATCATTGGAGATCATTTTGTGCTGGAAGGCTTCCTCACAAAGCACACATTTACATGGGCATGTTCCTCATCTCTTACATGTAGAAAATGGTCATGGAACTCAGCAACCAGTGACAGGGGCAGGTCCTAATAGGATCACAGAGGTCTCCTAGATTAAATTAAAGGCTAGCAAAGAAACCACAAGTTGGATAATACCAGCTTTGAAGTTGAGTAGGAAATTGCAACTGCCTCAAATGCTGGGATAGGAACAAGTTGATGCCACTGTTTGTTCATGCCCAACTGTTGAAGTGTGCAGAAATGTCAATGTGCACCAATGCCAAGGGCAGAAGTATCCCTTCTGCAGTCTTCCCCTGATCTCTGAATATTTGGCAGCACCAGCAGAATGCAGTTGAGTGGGATCAGATATTCCACTGAGATTTTCCTGTTATCACTGAAGTGAGATGTACAGGAAAATCAAGGAAATGCATGGTGCAGCTTTTCTTTATCTGGCAATTTCCAGATGTGTTGGACGATAGCCCCATCACCCCAACATATATAGAGGAGACCTAGGTGTAGAATGCGTGAATAAAGATAAATACTTTTGTTTGCTGTTAGGGCTGTTAAAATCTCAGGTTAAAACTTCAGAGATAGAAAAAGCTCTCTTCTACAAGAAGAGATAT
Organism: Thamnophis sirtalis; assembly: GCF_051295495.1. Taxonomy (NCBI): domain Eukaryota; kingdom Metazoa; phylum Chordata; class Lepidosauria; order Squamata; family Natricidae; genus Thamnophis; species Thamnophis sirtalis. The sequence continues at coordinate 163,222,647 of NW_028261383.1, forward strand.
GTGTTACCCAATGTATTCTTTCTACCATTCTCACATGAAGAAATATATGAAGAAAATAATGGAATAAGGCTCAGATATTTACCTGTTTCTGGGAAATAAGGCATGAGGCATATAATGATGGTGGCACCATGCTTCTTGTGATAATTAAACTTCCCCCCCAGCCGTGCAGTGAATGTGAAATATTTAGCTCTGCATTATTCTGTGTCCTGTAATTTGCATGAGCTAAGCTACAGAGTTTATAGTCAATTCTCAAAGATCCTTAGTGGTTCACCTAATACAAGAAGGCCTAACTCAATTGTAGTGCATGAGCATTGCATTCTTACGGGTCTTATATAAGTTTGTAGAACACAAAATAAATCATTACAGTCTGTACAGTCGTCTCAAGCTTACACCATTACAATGGAAAAAGTATATGGTCTGGTCGATTCTTCCTCAATTCCTTGACTCCCATCCCCATGTGTGAAAGTTATCTTAACACTTATTTCAAGGTAAACATTCTTGAGTATTTGCCTTAAAGATGATCAGCTGTTCAGCTCTTACCAAACATTCTATTTTACAATTGTTCAGTTCAGCAAGATTATGTAATATGTTAAGCTGTATGCTCTTGTAGATTCTAAGTTGGTACTACTAGCAAGTACCCTTAGCTCTCCCTAGTAAGAGGGAGAGAGAGATTCTGTACTGTGATTGATGACTAGTCTGTAAGACACACTGCATAAGTAAAACTAATATTCATTCATTCATTAAAAACCTATATCCATCATACTGCTCTGCAGTACATATTACGTGACAGTTGATCTCACCTAAAGAAATGCAGTTACTGTATCCAAAAGTAAAGATTTTAAATAAAGTTGATCACAATGGTAGGAAATCATGTCAAATGTGATTTAACAGCTTATGAAAAGTATCAGCAAATAACGATCAGTATAATTAAAAAATGGTGGTTTCAGTGGCTCCTTCTCTGGATCGGCATAGTCTGGATTTGAATGGGATACTTTTGTATCTCCCCTCTTAAAACACTAAGGCGAGTGCGTTGAATCATGCAAAAATTCAGGCCCTCTTTGTTTGGAGACAATAATTTTAGATAACTGGCAGGGCTACAAAGGATGCAAGAATATTTAGAAACATGTCTAAATATTTAGAAATATAATTTAGACATATATTTAGACATATAATAATAGTAATAATAGACATTTAGTTTTCACTGCTATATAGTATTGTCTATCTCGTCAGTTGTCCTCTCTGACTGCTACTTTTTAAGTGTTCTTATGATAGAAATGAATCCAAATCTGAAGACACCTGATTGATAAAGTAGAGGAGTCTTTGCAGGAAATAGTCTCCACATGGGAATTGGTGACTGAGAGTACATTTTCTTCATACTTAAATCAACAACTATTAGAAACAATAGACTGGGTTTTTCCTTGGACTGGAGTTTTGCTATTAATATGTTCCCAAGGAGGATCCAAATTTCTCTTTCATAGCCTGCTTTTCAGTCACACTCAGTGTATTACGAAGCACTTTTTCCAAAGGATTTGCACAAACATACAAATGAATCTGTTAAAAAAAAATCCCTAAGAGCTATTTCAGTATTTTAGCTTTCCTCCCATACCCTAATTGACCATTGACTAACAATTGACCCATATGCTAAGTAACCATTGGTTTCAAGAGGCCAAAACATGGGGGAGAGAAAAGAAAAGAAGAACACTGGGTAAGGGAAAAAAAGTGAATGTGTTGGGAGTGAAATGCAAGTCCTACCTTAAGATCACCAAAGGTTTCAAATAGGGTCTGAACAGGATATTGATATAGAGAAGGAAATGTGGATTATAGGCTTATTCCTCCTCACTTTTGGCAATATGAATGAAGGGTGCCATGAACAATGGCTGAATTGGATTAGTGCAAACTTTGTGACATGGAATATCATATTAGTATAGTCACACTATTGTAATGGGAAAATGCCTGGGAATGGTATGTGTTCTGACCCCCTCCTCCATCCAGTAACAAAAGCCGAGATGAGCTTAACTAGAATGTACTTTAATAGCAAGACCAAAATCCCAGTGGCTGAAAGCCAAGCAAACAAACAGATAAGGACCTTGGCAGCAACTCAGACAAACCTTAGCAGCAATCCAGCCTGCCAAGTTAGTTACAACAGTTCTCTTTAGTCAATGCGTTGACTTCTGCAGGAGGGCCGTGTGCACAAGCAGTCTTTTTTATAGTCTGGAGAGGAGCCTAATGACCAACAGCTGAGCGCAATTACCTCCTGTAATCGTGTAGCTCTTCGATGGTGTGCATCCAGGAGCAACTCACTGCTGGCTTCTGGCTCACTCTCCCTTGTCTCCTCCCCACTGATCCAAGGCTCAGGGGCCACTTGGTGGCCAACCAGTCTCTCTGCGCCCTGCTCGGAGTCGGAACCCTGTCCAGGGTCCTCCACATCCTCCAGAGCCAACTCATAGGGCTCCTCGCTGTCGGAGTCTGTTGGCAGCTCCAACGGCTCCTGCTGGGCCACAACAGGTATGCATCTGATAATGACATTTTAGAAATAGTGGTTCATTTCTTTCATTTATTATATAGAAGTAACACCACTATGGAGTTTTCCCAACCCCCACCCCGCCCCCATATAACAGAGCAGTTATACAGATTGTTAACTGTGTAAAATTAAGTTTGTTAAAATCTACCTTGGTTCCCATTCCATTCCATTGACTGCCCAGCTCATTGTCACAAGTCTGTGTGATTAACAGCTGATAAAAACACATAAAAAGCAACACAAAATAAACCACTATATAAAATCTGTAATGACACTAATAATTTCTATCATTTGACTTGGAGATGTGGGATATGAAGAAGGTATGATTTTATCTGTGAGTCAAGGACAAATCAATTCAAGTTGCCTTGAGATTCAACATGAAATGGTTTGTCTCCTCAAAATGCACAGAATGGCAGAAGGGGATGAAAGTAGTAAGGATAGTAGATTCTTTAGAGAAGTTTAACCAAACTAAGAACTGCTTTAAAAAAATAAACTACTGCTTTGCCAACTGTTGTGCCATGGTTGGCATGATACAGCACTGCCCAATCTGATGCAAGAGAGTTTTATGGTTACTATAGTTTTGACAAAGAGACTCACTCTTCGTGCACATGCCTGTTATTTTATGTAGTATGCAAAGACTAGTGATGGAGAAAGAAAAATGTCCTAGCATCAATCAGTATATCTGAATAATAGATGTGTGTGACTCAGCTCAAATTCAAATGATCAGATTTGATTACCAAAATCTACACATAAAATTTGGCTGATTTATTTCAGCACTTTAACCTGAAGCACTGAATGAGACCAATTTGATTTTCTGAACTGATTTGAAACAAGGGCTTTTGTGCCCTTCTGCATTGTTAAGTTAATTTGCCTATCCAATTTCTAAAATCAATTCAATTAAGAGTAGATTTTTGCAAAATGAATGTCTAAATTGAAGCCCTACTGGTTTGAACAAACACTTTTTTTTACTCCAAAGCAATCAGAATAGGACAAATGTACATTTGCTCCATTTCCTATATGCCCCTCATACCATTGTTTACCCTAACAGAGTCCAGATATGTTGGACTACACATAATTGCCAACCATGATAGCCTTTGGGAAAATATTAATTATAAGAATTTTAGTCCAACATATCTCAACTGCATGAGTTTGAAAATGATTGCTGTACATCCAAGGACAGGATGAAGCAGAAGAAAAGTGTTTTTGTAATGTGATTTTTTTTTCAAGTGGGGCAATTACTATTGAGATACATTAGGCCTTCATAAGGAGGGTTGCTCGGCTTATTTGATATCCAGCAAAATGGAATTTCAGTTGCTAATTTTCTTCTTTCAGGAAGCTGACAACAGCAATCTAAAACTCAGCAAAATAATGGGTTACAGAATCTCAGCCCAGGTTGCAGAGGCTGTTATTTCTATCGCTCAATCCATTATCTGGATGAATATCAGTGTTATTTTTTATTTTGTGTCCTTGCCCCTCAGACAGGAGTTGGTTGCTCTGAGTAATAAATTGGTGATAAATGGAGCTCACAGTCTAAGGGGAAAACTGACAGGATATTTTTTTGTTGTTGTAACCACTCATTGAAACTGCCTCTCTTCCTTTTCCCCACAACCTCACACAACAGTTCAATATTTCAAAGGAACCAAAAGGATGTTTTCCCTTCCTGTTGCACGGAGACAAGAAAGTGTAGAATCCAAAAAGTAGGTCTTTCGATCTTTCCTAAAGCTACAAGATAAAGCAGCCCTTATAGATGTCGCTTGGGAATTGTATACACGTTGTGTATACTAGAAATCTCAATCCAGCCCTCACACTCTTCTCTTGAGAGATTCAGCAGACTGGGAGCTTGCCAATTTCAGGCAGTCTGTTTCTCCATAAACAGTCACAGCATAGTGGGGGTTTCACTATTAAAACAAACACTGCCTGATACATTTACAATAAAAGCAGTTTTGTGCATCAGATTATTTAGCATTTTAGCATCTATAGTAACAAAACTGATCACTTTCTGTTTTTCCAAAGCTAAAGAGATTTTTCCCCAGTGCTTTAAATATTCAAATTGAATTAACTTAAAGAACCTCCCTGTCTGCTAGCCTCTCATCCTGAGGTCCCATTTGTTAAGCCTAGTTTGAATGGAGGCAGAGGGTCCATAAGATCAGTCTCTCACAGCTAGTGTTTTCCAAATAAAATGAAACTGTAAACATTCCCAGCAAGCATCATTCAAAAATGGAACTAGTCAAGAAGTCTGGCAAGTTTTCTGCATCTATGGGGCATCAAAAGTGGTCCAGGAACCTATCCCCAAGGAAACAGAAACTACTAATGAAACGAATATTCTCTGAAAATGTCAGTTTGTAGCAAGGGGTATAGTAGTGAAGTAGGCGTGGAGGTATTTTGGAAAGGGACAATGTTGCTCAGTGGCCTAGTTAAAATTTGAGGTGAAATAACAGTTACATAATGGAGGCTGAAGTTTGAAGATCCTCCCCCTTCCTATCTATTCCTGTAGTTGTTTGGGGAGCGAAGTACAGTAGTTTTTCATTTCAATCAGAGAGTTAAATTCTGGTGCATAGATATATAAGGGCTCTTAATGTTTTGTTCTGCAACACAGTCTATTTTTATGTTAAGGCTTCATTCTTGTCTGCAATAAAGATTCTAATTTTGGTGAGTCATGTCTGAGAAACTTTTGAGTGAGAGATTAAGAATTAGGAGAGATGTGATTCACTGGTGAGTCTGGTATGAAGCCTGAGTACCAAAGAGAATATTTCTTTCATTCATTCATTCATTCATTCATTCATTCATTCATTCATATTCACTTACAAACTATCTGTTTCTTTCATATTTTTAGACTGCCCATCTCCCTCAGGATGCAAAGGCAATGTGTGAGATTGTCCCCTACCACCCAATTTACACAAGATATTTTTTTGTTGTTGTGGGGCATGAGTAGACACTTCCAAAGAAAACCCGGGCCCAAATTACCCATTATTTTCATTTTCTAAAAATTTGGGATCCTAAGTGGGATTTCGTGACATCCTTGGAAATGAAAATCAAGCCAGCCTTTGCAGCATTTGAGATTTCCATTTAATTTTTTGTTTGTTTGTTTTTTACAGAATGTATCGTTCGTCATAAGAGCTTCGGTCCTGCAATGGCTTTGCCAAAATACAATTAATTTAAAAGATATGCTGATCATATAATTAGAATGATTCTTCTTTACATTTGCAGAGTCTCCACTAGAAATCTAGTGAAATCCCTATCCTGATGGCTGGGTTCTGTTAAAAAAAAACATTGGTGGTGATGTAATAAATGAGAGAAGAGGATTTTGGCATCCAAAAATCTTTTTATTGCCCTCTGTCTGCTGGAATTAAGGAACTTCCACAGTGTGTGAGCAACATTCATAATAACAAAATAGAATGGCATGTTTATGATTGCTTTGTTTCTTTTTTGGGAAGAGGGGAGGGATACTTTTTATTGATTTCTTTACATGAAAGGCATAAACATGAATGTAATGAGAGCCGAGGTGGCGCAGTGGTTAGAGTGCAGTACTGCAGGCCACTTCAGCTGACTGTTATCTGCAGTTCAGCAGTTCTAATCTCACCGGCTCAAGGTTGACTCAGCCTTCCATCCTTCCGAGGTGGGTGAAATGAGGACCCAGACAGTGGAGGCGATATGCTGACTCTGTAAACTGCTTAGAGAGGGCTGAAAGCCCTATGAAGCAGTATATAAGTCTAACTGCTATTGCTATTGCTATTGCTATTGCTATTGCTATTGTAAGACAAAGTTAAGAAAAAAAGATGAATGAAAAAGTACAGACAAGAAAAAAAGCAGGTTCTGATCTTTTTTCAATAGTTAAACACTTTCTCTTCTTTCTCTCCTCTCTCCATATTCAACATTGTTAATTAACAAAAAAAGCAAAAATTTCCCGGTTTATTTTTTAAATCATTTTTAGCAAAAAAAAAAGTCCACAATGTGTTGTATTTTAGGGTACTTTTATTAAACAGGACAATTACAAAGATAAAAAACTAAAAGATATATACAAACTAGGGGGGCAAGAGAAAAATAGAAAGTGCAGAAAAAAAATAGAATAGAAATGAAAGAAAAAATAAAAATAAAGAAAAAGGAAATATAAAGAAAAAGGAAATATAAATATGAATGATTCCCCTCTTCATCCAAACTGTAAGTGTTGTTTTGTGAAAGAAAGACTATGCATTGGTGGAGCACTAGTCACTGAAGACCCTAGAACTATTATTTTTGGTTTCAAACCCTGCCACGCAGAAGGTGCTGCTTATTTAGATTCTAATTTAAAAGTTAAAAATTAGTGGTAGTGATGCAGCAGGGATTGCACAGGTAAACCCACCAGTGGCTGGCCAGGTTAGGTGGTCTTAATAGAATGGACCTTATAAATTCATTTAAGTTTGGCTTTTATTCTAGTGCCCTGGAGTCCCAAAGTTGACTTTTAGCTGCAGTGAACTCTTCTCTCAAACTTCCTCATAAGTATTACAAATAGGGCTGAACTGTGTGGCAAGACCCTGTAAAGTGGAGGCACAGGAAGCCAGACGTGGGTGAGAGATAGAACAGAGGTAAAAGCTGCTGACAGCTTAAGATGAAATAGGAACTTCTCTTTTTTATATTTCTCCTATGTACTTTGCTGTAACAGTCCAAGTGAACTTCCCCTTTTGAAATGTCATGCTTGTCTCGTGTGTGGAAACGCCTTGAGAATGTACCGTGTGGAACAGGGCATAAAAGTAGGATCCTGGGCAGAGCTCAGTTCAGTTCAGATTTTGGTGTGTGAACACGCTGAACTCAATGCATCCAATAAACCTGTTTCTCTCACTTTCGTGGTCTCAAGTCCTGCTTTTTCGTAAGTAGATTACAAACCACAATCTGCTGCAACAGTAGAACCTCATTTTTTGCATATCACTACTAAGATTGTATTCTTTATTTGAAAGGCCATTTTGAAAAGGACAGAATATTTAGATCAGATTGCGGGTTAACTGAGAGTGACTTGCTATGATCATGTTCTATTGTTTTCTTTGAATTTACTTGTATATTGTTATTAGTTTTATATTTTTTTGATGTGGCCAGATAACTAAATCAGTAAAGTTTTTATATTACCTAGTCTAGTCTATTCACAAGAAGTATAAACAATTTTTAGTACTTTTACTAATCATCTCTTAAACACAACAAATGATCTCTTCTTCTCATATCTTATCTCTTACCTATAAACAAAGCTTTAAAGCCTTGTTCAGTCCTAATCAGTAAAAGTCCATAAAGTGATTACAATCTTACATGAAGGTAATTATTATTTACACTAATCAAATAAATCTAATTTGTATTATTTTCCTCTAGACAGTCTTTTGATAGATGTCTCTTCTGACAAAATTAACTTGGTATTGAACTAGTGATATTGAACAGTTGATTTGGTGGGATTGCCTTGGTAATTCTCTCATTATTTGGCATTTTAAATTATAGCTGATGTTGGGACTGCCACTTAAAGAAACACAATTGGTCACCTTTTTCTTATTATTTTCTCTCAACAAGGAGAAAATATTCTTAATTTAGAATTGAGGATTAAGTGGTTTTAATTTGCAATAATATCACTCCTAAGGGGGGGGAGCCGCCCAGAGTTGTTTGGAAGATAGGTAGTAGTATAAATGTTTCAAATAAATAAATTTCAATCAAGTTTGGTACATAGATGACTTACTCTCTGGAGACAAATAGTGTGTGGATAAGACACCCTTAATACCCCTCAGGGTGTGTGTTCTGTTAAGATGCAGCCTGTTGTGCCTTTAAATGGCTTTTACTGTACCGTTATAAAATGGCTTCTAATGTACAGCGCAGTGGAGTTGCCATGGTAACGGCTTCACAGTACTCCACAAGGGGGCTCCTTCTGTTAAGGGGGAAAATGCAACATTACAAATTACATTTAGTTTGGACATTTTTTCCCTATAAATAAATGCCCAGGCAATCCTGGGTTATCAGCTAGTTAAATATAATATCACTAGATATAAAGAATTTCCAAACATGAAGAAATAGAAAACAAAAATAATGTAATCTCACAAAAGATTATTTAATTCTGAGTTTGCTTTGGGCCCACTGAATAAGGAATGAAACAACTCATCACAGCCAACTTGCCAAGGGATAATTTAACAATTGAATTTAATTATTTAAAATATGTTTTTTAAAATTTTTGTCATTCACATTTCATTTTGTCCTTCCTTTGACATCCTTTCTTTAATGATTCTGTTCCACTATTTCAGTGTTTCTCAACCTTGGCGACTTTAAGTCCTGTGGACTTCAACTTCCAGAATCCCCCAGCCAGCAGAGCTGGCTGGGGGATTCTGGGAGTTGAAGTCCACAGGACTTAAAGTCGCCAAGGTTGAGAAACACTGCACTATTTCTTCAATATTAGTGTTGTCCCATGGCGACTTGGCCACAGCAAGTTGGCTGTGGTGAATTGGCTGTGCCGAGTTGGTTGTGGCAAATTATCATAGACCCACTGAATGGTAGAAGTAGTGAGTATTTTCTATTCTACAATATTTTGTTGGAGATCTTATAAAATCTAAAACTTGATATCCATGACTTTTGAGTTTATTGAAGTAGCACTGTGGCATTGCAAGGAGACTTGGGCGTAAACTGTGGCATATATTTAAACCTTAGAATGACACAAGACCTCTGAAGAGTTCTGTGAAATACAGGTAGTCCCCAACTTATGACTGGCTGCTTAGCAAAGTTACGACTGATTTGAAAAAAAGGACTTACAATCAGGATTTGAAGTTCCAATTTTTGGGTCACTCTTCATGATGATCATCTGGCTGAATTTTGGAGACTTGGCAACAGAGTTAAATTTATGGCCATTTGCAGTGTCTCCTGGACACACAACAGTGTTTTGCAACTGTTTTGTCATAAAACTGGCACTTCTAGTTTTTAGCAAAACAGTTCCCATTGATTTGCTTAAGAACGCTTTTTGACCACCATTTAGGCAAAACAATATGTAAAATTCAGTAATGTAATGACCATTGCGACATGCAATCATAATGGGCAGACTCCAATATGGTCATATGTTGAGAATTACCGTACCTGTATACCAATGAAGGCTTTGACAACCAGTGATGATAAGCTTCCAGACTAATTGGTTGTATTCTAATTATTTAGTCTCTTGACATTTTGTCAGCAACTGTGGTTGGCATCTTCAGGGGTGAATGTGATCTGCTCTAAAATGCACCTTCTTGGCAGTTCATAGGCAACTGAATAATGACTGAGCTCTCAGTTTTGCAACCAAACTAATTTCTAATTGGACCACATTGTTGGAATTCAGTTTCTGATTGGTTCTTCATCCAGGTGAATTTGCAATTGGTTGAATTTGAATATATTCCAGAGCCTTCGAGAAAATTATTTTTCTCTTCTTACTTTCTATTTTCTGTAACCAAATGGCTGTCTGCACTGATGTGGAATGTGAATAACAGCTACGTAGATAATGAGTTACTTGCTCAACACATCTGAACTAGTTTACTTAGCTCATCTATTTCCTGATGGAGTTCTTCCTGGCAACTTCCAAACATCTGAAGATGGTTCTGAACTCATTAATCCCATAGCTCAGAATCTTTCTGGAACTAATAGCCACTTTGCACCCATCATACAGCAGTTCTGTGGTTTCTGCTCCATTCTGAGCATCTTTATCATGAAACCCTAATGTAATACATGATCTTAAAAGTAGGGCAGAGCAGACCTGGGTTTAATAAAGTCTGAACAAAAACCCTCTCAAAACTGCTTCACAAAGCAACATATCCTCTTGTTTCTAAAAAGTGACTGCATTCTTCATGTAGTATGTCAAAAGAGTTCACTTTTGATGAAGTGAGCCTGATTAAAAATTGTTTAAGAAAGGGGGGGATGCTGAAAACAAGCTTTTTGTTTGTGTAGGGATCCAATATCCAACTCTTATGGATCAGAGCAGAGAGTCACAAATGTGTTATAATTGATTGTTTCTTCCCTTCGTTCCTTTTTTCTTTTCTTGCCGCCCTAACAGCACAGCAGGGACGGAGCAGGATATGATTCTTTCAGACCTAGAAGAGAAGATGATGATATCTTGGTTTTTAAACTTTGAGCCTATCACTGGATAATTTCCCAGCCAATCTGTAATGTTCCAGTGAGGCAAGATGGTATTTCAGCTTTAGAGTTAAGAGAGTTTTTAAAAACAAATATATTTCAATATAGCTTCAAGACTAGGAGTTGGAGTGGGCCTGGCTCCCCTTAATAGATGATTACATGCCGGAAATAGGCAGAGGACATGAGTCTCTGCTGTTTATGCTGGACCTCATTGCCATTGGCTCTAATAGCTTTCTGGCATGACTGGTTAGTGTGCGATTTGGAGGAACCTTTTAATTTTGGCTTCGTGCGCTATTTTAAACCTCAGCTCTGCAGTTCACGATTTACAATTTCATATGTTGTTCAAATACAGACAATTGTTGTTCATCTTATAAAGCATTCAATTTGCCTATCCTTGCCTTCCAGAAAGCCATTAAAACTTGGCTTTTCCCTCAGGATGGAAGATGTGCCCAGCATTTTTATGTGTGTGTTTTACTTGAAACGTTAACATCATGGCACTAGAGTCTTGCATTTTATTATTTGTCTATTAGTCGCCATAGGTAGCAAATAAAATATAGGTGTCCATACATTTTTCAAATAAATAAATAGGTTGGTTAAATAAATGGGTTGGTGAGTCTAGCTAGTATTGACAGATAATCTAGACAAGACAGAAATTTTTGTGGTCAGTGGAAAAGAAATAAAGATCTGCTTCTCTTGAACATTCAGGTCCACAATTCTGGCATTATTCTGGATTCAGTTGTAAAATTAAATATCCAGGGTTGGAGATAGTCAGGATGGCATTTGCATAGCTAATATTGGTGTGCCACTATGCCTTCTTCTGAAAGTCTTAGATTTGGCCATAATGACATCTGTTTTGACTGCATCTTATTTGGACAATGGGTTGTGGATCTGTCTTTTAAAAAACACCAAAACCTTTTGGTTTAGAGTGCTCCTGCCAGTCAATTGAGTTAGAGTTTGTTCTAGAGCAGGGTTCTCCAATCTTGGCGACTTTAAGACTTGTGGACTTCAACTCCCAGAATTCCCCAGCCAGCATGGTTGGCTGAGAAATTCTGGGAGTTGAAGTCCTCAAGTCTTGAAGTTGCCAAGTTTGGAGACTCCTATTCTAGAGAGAGTGAGACTGCCACATCGCACGTGTGATTCACTGGTGATCAATCTGTCACCTGAAATGGTTCAGAAAGCTAGATTTGACGTGGGTAGATCTGAACTCTTTGAATATTCTCTCATAGAATTCCACTCTGAATTTTAATTTAGATGGGGAGTTTTTCCCCCTCGTGTCTCTTCATCTCTGGAAGGACAGAGAGAGCCTTCTCAATGGTTGCTCTGACACACCCTATCAAGAGACGCAAAGACACTGACACAGATTTTTAGCCCTTAAACAGACTAGGAAATTGCTGAAATATGTTTCAGCAGGTGGTCGCTGTTTATTTCTTGTTTGCACTGAAGGGAGTTTATAACCAATGGGCTTTTATTTGATTGTGCTCCAATTTATTGCTTTGCATTTTATTTTATGGCGATGTGAAAAGTGGAAAGATGGGACAGTAACTTAAGAATGAGTAAATAATGTACTGCTGCTCTCCTGTGACCATTCTCTAGTAACTAGTATTCATTGTCCTAGGGCTTCTGACTTGGGAGCGTTATGAGCCATAAAATTATTCTGTTCATTTTAAAATATATTCTACACAAGTAGCCATCACTGCATCACATGCCAGCTAACAAATTAATGGCTAGTGAACTTCAGGCTCCTAGACTGAACATTGCCTTTAAGATATGATCTTGTATATTTAATGCGTCAATTGATATTTGAACCAGACTCTGATCATATTCATATGCACCATACACGGTATAGTACATATACGTGCACTAATAGTGGCATGGAGCAAAATGCTAACATTTTCCAAAATTTGATTTCATAATATGATTAGCTTTGTGTGTCAAAGAATTTTATTCGCAAGCCTCTGGTAAATAAAAAGAGTAGCAATTATATCAGGTCTAAACTTCTTCTTTTATGCCTTGCCCTTTAGGGCTTCCTTTCTCAATTTTCAGTTGACTTCACCTGGAAGTATTTGGCATCTCTGTCTGGGGAAGAGGGAAATTGGGCATTAAGCTGAAAGAATTGGACTGATTTTCTCCTCCATTGTTAAACAAGGAAATGTTACAGAAGAAAAGTGCCCTATTTTAAGGGAACATGGATTAAATAAACCCTGTAAGAGACAAGAAGAGAAAGAAGTAAGCGGGGAATTGCCAGGCTTGTGATAATGCTGCATCTATAAATGCACCATGGAGGAAAATTTCTGTCCCGAATTGAACCACTATGATTTTGTGGAATGCAAAAGGTTGACTCAGCCTTCCATCCTTCCGAGGTGGGTAAAATGAGGACCCGGATTGTTGTTGGGGGCAATATGCTGACTCTGTAAACCGCTTAGAGAGGGCTGAAAGCCCTATGAAGCGGTATATAAGTCTAACTGCTATTGCTAACTGCTATTGCTTCTGAACATTATAAGTGTTGAGAGCTGTGGGGTGTGTGTGTGTACACAAAATGGAATTGAATGGAAAGGAATGGAGCAGAACAGAACAAAACAGAATATTGGAATGGAACAGAATGCAATAGAATATAATATTCAGTGACATGCGGTGAGGTTTATGGCTGGTGAGGCAGCAATTTTTTTAGACTTGTGGACTTCAACTCCCAGAATTCCACAGCTAGGCATGCTCAGTTCTGATTTAAAGCGACAGCATTTGTTTTTCTCCTTTGCTAAATAAGTTTCTTTCTTTCTTTTTCTTTTTCTTCCCCCTTCCCCTCCTTCCTCTCTCTCTCCCTCCCTCCCCCCTCTCTCAAACACACACACACACACAGACACACACACACAGAGTTGCACAGTGAGGCATGTTGTTCTCCTGCCTTCTCCTGTAGAGGGCGCTTTTTAGAGGCTTTTTTAAACAGTTAAGCACTAAGCAGAGTCATCCACTGTGACTCTGGCAGCAACTAGCTCAGCCTGACCTCAGCTCTTGCCTTTTTCCTTTTACATTTTTTTTATTTTCATGATGACAGTGGTGAGGCTCTGCCTCCCCTGCCTCCCCTGCCTCCCCTGACTACACGTCCCTGATAATATTGGATTGGAATGGAATATAATATACTATTAGAATGGAATAGAATAGAATAGAATAGAATAGAACATCTGTGGTTCAGTGGTGCCTTCAACCAAGTTTAACAAGAGAAGCAGCCACCAGCAATAGGTATGCAAATTACCAGCCTTCAATGAAGTTCCAGAACCGTATTTTACAATGTAATAACTCTTTGAAGTACGTGAGGGCAACACTGAACACATCACTAACCTTCCAGCAATAACAGGGAAAAATATCTGTAAAATTGAAAAGCTACAACAATTTACTGAACAGACTGGCTGGAACATCCTGTGGTGCTGATGCTAGCACTCTACAGTCTTGGCTTTGGTTTATCTCACAGTTGAATATTGTGCCAATGTGTGGCTTAACAGCATCCACACCCAAATGGTTGATGTTCAACTTTGCCAGACAATATGTATCATCTCTGATATGTTGTACCCCACTCCTGTACACAGGTTACTAGTACTTAGCAATATCAAACTGCCCAGCAATATCATACTGCCTCACGGACAGCAAGCTCTCATTTGACTATGGTCAAGGATGCTGAACAACAAGGCCCTCTTTAAAAGAATTCGCCAGGACAATGCACAGCCCGTCACAAGATTGCAATTCTATAGGCCAGCTTGGAAAACAGCTACTGTATTTTTCAGAGTATAAGATGCATCAGAGTATAAGATGCACCAAGGTTTTGAAGAGGCATTTTTAAAAAAAAGTTTTTGCACTCTGCAGACTTCCCAAAAATGGCCCATTTTTTGTGAAAACGGGTCCATTTTTTGTTCAAGAAAGGGCATGAATAGCCTTTAGGCGGCTTGTAGATTATTCCTGGAGGGGTTGGGAGCCCACAAAACGAGCAAAAAACACTCCCTTTTTTGCAAAAACAGGTCTGTTTTTGTCAATAAAAGGGCAAGGCTAGCCTTTAGGAGGCTTATAGGGTGCTCCTGGGGTCTGTGGGGGGGGGGGGGAATTGAGCAAAATATGCCCATTTTCTCCCTCATTTCTGTCCTTCCCCAGCCCCCAGGAATACTCTGCAAGGCTCCTAAAGGCTCTGCATGAGCATTTTGATGAAGGGGGGAGTTTTGGGAGATGAAAAATACTGTATTCAGTGTATAAGACACCCCCAGATTTTAGCCTCTTTTTGGAGGGAAAAAGGTGCGTCTTATACTCCAAAAATATGGTATTCACTTAACATCTACCCAGTTTAAAGCTGAGAATGGCTGGAGAAAGGAATGGTTGAAGGTACTTTCTTGTGGGCCATTAGTAATTTCTCTACTAAACCACCTGTTTTTGACCTGCCACATTTTGCTGGTCAAAATCAAACAGAATTAAGGGTGATACTGGAAGACATGCCACTGCCCTGTATCAGGGGAAGGAAAGTTTCCCCTCGTTGTGATTGTGGGGTTGCTATGCAAACTATTAAACAAATTGTCTAAGATTGCCCATGATGTGCATTTTCTGGTTCCTAGAAGATCTATAAGAAGCAATGCCAGAGGTGATTGCCTGGATAGCTGAATTGGATACCCAGTTATGGGGCCACTGCCATATCCCCATAGAGGTTTTACCTATAATTATGTGGACTGTGTATATATGTTTACTACTCTTCTTTCATGTTCCCATTGTACGTTAAATAATAAATATTAATGTAGTTCAGTTTCCACAAGGGAAGCAAAAAGTGGCGATTGGACTAGGAGTAGCATGGATAGAAGTGGCAGTGTATGGTAAAGCAAAGATAGAAAAATGAAATAAAACATACTTCTGGAGGGTTAGGGAGATGGAGAACTAACTAGGTAGTAGAGGAGAGGAACTTAAGGAGAGGATGTGTGCTAAACAAATGCTCCTGCAGCCCCCAAATCAATGCATGTATTTGTTTATTCATTGTAATGATACTCTACGTCAATCATTTTGACTCTCGGCTGTTTACACAGATAGAAAATGATGTAAAACATCCACAGTAGATATTTAAAAAATAACAAGGATAATAAATATGGGTTCTCTTTTTTAATGTAAGTGGCACAGAAATACCTGAGCTAGGGATATTGGATTCAGCCACTACTGACTGGCTGTGGTTAATTGGGCAAGCCAGCTACAGTTTATAGGAACCTTAGGCCAAATCTCTAAATTCGTGTAGGAATCCCACTGCCATTTAAGCCAACAGTGTCACCTCTGGCAACAGCTCACTGAAGATATTAATAGTGACCTTCGTAATATGGTAGCTTTGTAAGCCTTAGGAGAAGACTTGGCCTGTCATGCTAGACAGGCAAAATATGTGCCCTGCCTTTGAGCCCTCCCTGCTTAAGATGCAGGCCCAGAAGAACTGGCAGTGAGTGAAGAGAGGAGGCACAGTGTCTCCTAAGAGCCTTAAGCTGCAAATGACAAACGGGAGATCAGGCTACGCAGAATGACTGGGGATTCATTTAGTCTTTTCGAAGAGAGAAGAATCTGACATTTTGGCCTCAGCTTTTCGTTTCCTCCATTCCAACTTTTTAAATGTTAATTTTCTAAATTTTTGTGCCGTCCAGAGTCACCTTACAGGGGAGATGGGTGACGTAAACATTTAACAAACCAGCAAACAAATCTGCTGTCCTACATTTCATCTTTTGTGTACAAATCTGTTACCAAAACCAGACTTTCCATGAAGAACTCTCGACTTCTTAAGGAATGCTCAAGGACGTTGAAATATTCTCCACTGAATATCACGCTTTTGTTTCTTATCTTGGTACCAGGGTGGTGTGGGATTTTTTAAAAATCTCTCCTAGAATTAGCATGGCATTTTAGTAAGCCAGGCAAGGAACAACCGCAAGAAGATCCATTTCCTGCCTCATGAAGTTTTGGGAGCCCTGACAGTGGAGCTAGAAATCCAGGTAAATGCGACAGTAGTTTCTACCCTGCTGAGGTCAGAGGTCTACAGGTTGTTCCATTTGTTCCTTAAAAACAGGACTGTATGAAAATGTATTGTGACTCTATTGTGACATTGTGATTCTTTTGATATCATAGGAAAGTAACAGTAACAGATTAACAGAGTTGGAAAGGACATTGTAGGTCATCTAGTCCACCCCCCTGCCCAAGCAGGGGACCCTACATTTCTGACAAATGGCAGTCCAGTCTCTTCTTGAAAGCCTCCAGTGATGAAGCTCCCACACCTTCTGAAATTGGTTGATTGTTCTCACTGTTAGAAAATTTCTCCTTATTTCCAGGTGGAATCTCTCCTTGTTCAGTTTCCATCCATTATTCCTTGTCTGGCCTTCAGGTGCTTTGGAAAATAGCTTGACCTGCTCCTCTCTGTGGCAGCCCCTCCAATGTTGGAGGGCAGGTAATCCTCGACTTATGACTACAGCTGAGCCCCAAATTTCTGTTGCTAACTGAGACACTTGTAAACTGAGTTTTACCCCTTTGACGACCTTCCTTGCCACAGTTGTTAAGTGAATCACTGCAGTTGTTAAGTTAGTAACACGGTTGTTAAATGAATCTGGTTTCCCCATTGACTTTGTTTGTCAGAAGGTTACAAAAGGTGGTCACATAACCCCGTGATCACGTGACCCTGGGGATGCTGCAATGGTCCTAAGTATCAGTCATGAGTCACTTTGTTTAGTGCTGTTGTAACTTCAAACAGTCACTAACTGAACCGTTGTAAGTCAAGGACTACTTGTGCATGATTATTTGGACTGTATTTGCATTGGCCATTATTTTCCGGTTGTTTACTTTCTGTTTTCTCAAGTACATGGTCTTTCCCCCCAGTAGTTTAAAATAGAACGTTCAGGTTTTGTTTTACTCTTGCATTATTTATAAAAATCAATACAATTATAAATTTAAAAAGACAGTGTGTGTGTTAGAGAGAAAAGTGGCTAGTGGCAATATACTGTTATTTAGGGACACAGCACAGCATGAATTTGCAAGAAAATGTAGATGTTCCTGAAGCAGTGAGGAGGTATGTAGGTGTTGCCTCTCTTGGTGATCCAACATCTTTTGTAGTACTTAGAAGCTGCACAGGGGGTCTTCATTTTGCTCTGAATCTCACTCCTGAGACACTTAAGGGAGCCACTCCAGAGTGTGTTTTCCCTGAGTTTGTTGCACACAGCCTTCCTCACCTGCTTCAGGCTCTAAAGGCAACTGACAACAGCAATGACTTAGCTGTCTTAGTTTCGGCTTTAGTATAGTTTTTAATAATATTTTAATTTGTGTTATCTTTTAAGGTTTTAATATTTTAATTATTTACACACAGTTTATTGAGCCATATCAAAGTGTAGCATTCCAGATGCAAATTATGGCCAAAATCCAATAAAAACAATTTGAAATGAGATTGGAATAAAACACAATTTAAAATGAAGTTGGAATAAAAAACAAATTAAATGAAATTGGAAAAAAAATACAATAATTTCATATATAGGTACATAATATTTTCATTATTTTTTTTCCTTCTTTTATAACTTGCAGGCCACCCAGAGTCACCTTGTAGAGGAGGCAGGCAGCATAACAATTTAATGAGAAAATAAAATAAATAAAATAATAACATAAAATTAAAAAAAAAATAAGCAAGTGCAAGGAAGCACAAGGCATTGCTGGTTCATTTCCCTAGCAAATCAGCATGTATGTGTTAGGGATGTAACCCTAGTCTTGGCTTGACCATGTATATAAGCCATGATTACAACAAATGTATCTGTTACTTTAAATGTAAGAGAGAGGTAATTGGATGCTATTGCTTTAAGCCGCCATATAAGGAAGTAGGAACTAGTATGGAGTTCTCTCTGATGCTCCCGATGGTTCCTGAGTTTACTGATTCTACTGGTTCTACTGTTGTTCCTGATAGTTACTGACTGTTACTGTATGTGCTTAGTATTGGGAGAGAAGACCGTGTATTGGATGGTGGCTAGTCTGTATGTTAGTTACCTGTCTACATGGTGAATCGTGAGTTGAGCAACTGTAACTTCAACATATTGTAAATAGACTGTTTATATACTACAAGACTACTTATAGTCTGTTTTGGAGACTATTTATCCTATTTTTGTTACGCAAGTAAAGCTATTATTTGTTTTACCTTCGGTGGCTGTGAGTGACTATTCAGCGGCTTATTCGTTACTAATCGTCTGCTGCAGAACTCTAGTCTCCTAACGGGGATAGACTTAACAGTATGTATTGTGAATGTTTTCATGCCACTTCAAGAATTTTGACACTAAGCAGGTTACATGCAGCAATGTACAAATATGCATTGATACAGGAATCATAAAAGAATCCAAACAATATGAAGCCAACATCTAGGAATGGACTCCTGATGGACATCAGACTAGCCTCTTTCTTAATGACTTTTTGGAAAACGTTG
This sequence comes from Thamnophis sirtalis, assembly GCF_051295495.1. NCBI lineage: Eukaryota > Metazoa > Chordata > Lepidosauria > Squamata > Natricidae > Thamnophis > Thamnophis sirtalis. The sequence continues at coordinate 163,241,687 of NW_028261383.1, forward strand.
AAGACTGGACTTTTTTGGGAGAGCTTTAGAGCTATAGCCTCCTTCTCTCCCCCCACCCCAACTTTCTCTCACTCCTCCTCCCCCCTTTTTATGTTCCAAAGAGCTGCTTTCAGGTTTTAATCAAACTGTGGCTCTTTCACAATTTTTTATATTCTATGTAAGCCACCAAGAGTAATTTGATTGAGGTGGTGTAGAAGACAGATAGACAAACAGACAGACCTAAAAGTACTTCACTCATGCAAGTAAAATCACTACTGTATGACTGCACTGGCTTGCAGTTGCTTTCCAGGTTCAATTCAAGATGCTGGTTATCATCTTTAAGACTCAACATGGCACAGGGCCAAACTACTTGTGGGACCACCTCTTCTTGAGGGTATCTGCCCATCTTATTAGGTTAGACAGGATGGGTGTGCTCCAAGTCCCCTCCCTTGAATGTTGCCATCTGATGGGACCTTGAAGGCACGACTTCTCTGTGGCTAACCCTGTCCTGAGATCTGGCCTGCAGGGCCACCCTGGAAACAGTGAAGGAATGGCCCGTAGTGCTTCTACCAGTGAAAATGGAGCTCAGGAGGATCCTGTGCGGCCCTCATGAGCTATGTTTTCACTGGCAGAAGGTTACAGGTGGCTGTCGCAGCCAAAAACGGAGCTCGGGAGCCCATTTTTGCTGGCAGAGCATTTGGTCCACCACAAGCACCCCTGACACGAGTGACATTGAGCTAGCCACGCCTACCCTGGCCATACCCACTTTGGCCCCCCAAGGTCAAACACAACTCTTGATGTGGCCCTCAATGAAATTGAGTTTGACACCCCTGGTCTAGGATCTCCCAGTTATAATCCTGATGCACTAAATTTCAAATTCCTGTCCACAAAACAAAAATATATTTTGTTGATCACCGGCTGCACTAGATTCCTTACTATGCTCTCTATAAAGATAGTCCTCAACTTATGACCACAATTGAGCTTGAAATTTATATTGCTAAGTGAGAAATTTGCCCCATTTTATGACTTTTCTTGCCACATTTGTTGCGGGAATCACTGCAGCTGTTAAATTAGGAAGGCGGTTGTTAAGTGAATCTGGTTTCCCCGTTGACTTTGCTTGTCAGGAAGTCACACAAGATGATCACGTGACCCCAAGATGCTGAAACCATCATAAATGTGAGTCAGTTGTCAACATTCGAATGTAAATCACATGATCACATGGGATGCTGCAATGGTCTTAAGGGTGAAAAATGGTCCTAAATCACATTTTTCAGTTGTAACTTCAAAGGGTCACTAAGTGAACTGTTCGAAGACTACCTGTATACCGTGACCCGACAAAAATGCACTGACAAAACCGTGGCGAGAAAACAGCGAGGACGAAATCGCACCCACAGAAGTGTGCCAATAAATGCGCACTGACGAAAGCGTGATTAGGGTTAAGGTAAGGGTTAGGGTTAGGATTAGGGTTAGGGTTAGGGTAAGGGTAAGGGTAAAGGTAAGGATTAGGGTTATTACATTGTTTTCGCATTGTTTGTTGATGGCGCGCTTTCGTCGGCACGTATTTATCAGCGCGCTTCTGTGGGCGCGATTTTGTCCTCGCTGTTTTCTTGCCGTGGTTTTGTCGGCGTGCTTTTGTCGAGCGCACATTTGTCGGTGAACCCCTGTATACATGATACAAAGAGAATTTATGATACCCCAATTCATATTTTAAAAGGCAACAGATGCTCAGTTCCTATTGCTTGTAAATGAATGCCTATATTTTGTGATGAAACTCTCCTCCTATGGGTGGCTTAGAGTGGTTGGGAATCAGATTCTAGTGGTTGGGAATCAGATGATGAAAAAGGAGCAGGTATAAATGTGTGTGCTACACATTACTTCTGCAAATAATACCAACAATCTTGGTGCTGAATTTCTTTACAGGTTGTCCTCACTAGACTCCTGCCTGTTTTCTGCCATTCATCCTGCTGACTGCCACATTGTTTCTGGGGAGATAATTCTGATGGGCAATAAAGCACGGTGGTATTGTGTAGCAAACTGGTTAATCTCCTTTGTGGGACCGCTCAGTTTATGGGACAAAATAGAATTGGTGTCATACATTATTAGATAATAGAAAGAACAGTGTGGTGCTGTCTATGATTTAAGAGTAACAGGCATTGAACTCTCCACATTAAACCTTCCCTGACATGCATAATTGATGGATGTACATCAAATTAATTTTCCCTGTCAGGGCAAGAAGTGAAAAATGCCAGTCAGGTCATCTAATTTGTATTGCTTAAGCAATCATTACAATGAGATATGGCTATCTCAGGTCAATGATGCAGATTAATTTTGCTGGGGTTTATGAGTTGCCATTGCATAGATTTAGCCAAGCCGTCTTGGATGCATCTCTACACAGGCAAGGAGGTGCACATCTATAGCAATAAAATAAGTTCTTGTATGGATTTTGGTTGACTGGGGCTATTGTGACACCACCAAGAAGAGAAATACAAGACACAATTCCACTTGCCAGGGATGCTTTGGCTGTGAGATGAAGAAATTGTTGCAAAGGGAATTCTTGGGCTTAGGTTTGGATGGTTCAACAAGAAGAACATGCCATATTCTCAATTGACTGTTTGTTTGTTTGTTTAATTAATTAATTAGCTGTCTTTCTTATCTCAGGGTAACTCTGGGCAGCTTACAATAATAAAATATATAAACTATATAGGCATAAAAGGCATAAATAAGTTAATACAAAAAGGCAAACACTGTGGCCCAATTAAAAGATGGGGAGGACAGGAACAGGATGAGGAGGGGACGTGACATCTGTTACTAATACTGCCAATCACCTTCACTGTGATGCTCCTCCATTGGAGCCCCAAGCTAAATGGCAGAGCCAGGTCTTTATGCTCTTATGGAAGGTCAGGAAGGTTGTAGCCAATGTCATTCTAAGGGGCGAGATGGTCCAGAGGGCAGGTGCAACAACAGAGAAGGCCCTTCTCCTGAAACCTGCCAGCTGGAAATAATTGGGCCAATGGGGATTGCAAAATGTCTCCTCTGCTGGCACAAGTGGGGATGGGCCAATCCCAGTGGGATGAGATGGTGATTTATTGATAGACCTTTTCAAAACCTGAAGCAGTCCAAATTATTTTGGAGAGTGTTTTCCAAAATTGATTACATACAAGTAGTCATTGACTTATGATTGACTCAGCAACCGTTCAAGTTTCCATTGTAATCCCCTCCCCACCCAAAGGTTATTTACAACCTGGATTTGAAGCTGATGACCCATCGTTTAGGTGCTCAGCAGTCAGCCCACATTAATGACCATTTGCAGCATCCCATGGTTAGATCACTGTAATTTATTTTGTTTTGTGACATTTTGCTGAAAACTGACATTTACTTTCAGTTTGCAGCCAAAAAAAGGCCCCTAGCAAACAATGGGTTCACTAAACAGCCACCACAGAAAAGTGTTGAGCAGGAGGAGAATCAGAAGATTCGGGCAGTTGAAATGAGAATAAAGGTTTATTGCAAGCTTTAGCTCTCTACAAAAATCTGAGCTACTAAAAGTCAAAGCAAATTGGTGGTAGGTAACAGCCAAAGGAATTCAAGGTGACTGGATTTAGATCTATTGTGGGTGCACAGGAACTCATGACTGATGGTTCATTGGACTCTTCTTCAGGCTCAGCCTGGTTATCTTCTACAAAAAGATTGTAAAATCGGTCACAGTTACAGTATGTGATGATCTGCTTAATGACTTCTATGACGTACACCAGTGTTTCCCAAACTTGGCAACTTTAAGACTTGTGGACTTCAACTCCCAGAGTTCTCCAGCCAGAAGAGCTAGCTGGAGAATTCTGGGAGTTGAAGTCCACAAGTCTTAAAGTTGCCAAGTTTGGGAACCACTGACGTACACCAATAATAATTCAATTGCATCGTAAGCCAAGGAATAGCTGAATCTACTACTATGAATTTGGTATAGCACTGTACAGGAAATCATACAGATGGAAGAGGAGGAGGCATCAGTGCAGGAATTCAAATTAACATATTCTTGACAGATGGCTGTCTAGCTGAAGCTTTCACAAATCCAAGGAAGGGGAGATAATCACTTGTTGCGTACATGTGTGTGTGGCCTGTTTTCCATTACGTTATTTCGATTGACAGTGGAATAGCTTCTTTTTCTGTTCATAGGCTTGTGAGTGTGTTGAATTCCTGGATCAGAGGAAAATGTAGGTTCTTCACACAAAGGCCATTTTTGCATATGCAAATTAGCAAGAAAGCATTGGAACCTGCTTGTCTGTGGCTACAGTTCTTCCTAGAATCAGTCCAGCTGCCCTCTTAAACTAGGATGTCTGCTATAAATCCCATCTGGCCAAGATAGCTACTTTGAATAGAACAGCCAGGCAGAGATTTTCTGTCTGATGTTATTGGCTGACAATACTAGCTGTTGTTATAGCTGCATTAACCCTCCCAGCACCTTATGCCAGCAATGCTGTGACTAGAGGTCCATCTAGGCCTTCATTTGGTTGACCCTCAGGGTCTCTTCAGGCAGAGAAGTTAATAGGGATTCCAATAACACTGCAATGGCCAAATTTCCTAACATAATAACAATCAAAGCTTGCTAGTCAATGAAATAAGGTCATTAGGGCTGGATTTTAAGGCAAAGTCCTGGGCTTGTGAAGTGAACAAGAGACCCTTTGTATGAAGAAGAATTGGTCTTCAACGTTGCAAAAAAGTAATTACACATTACCAGATAAGAACATTGTGCTTGGAATTTAAAAAATGGTTACACCGTGGGAATAAAACAGTCCATTTGCTGCTGGGTTTCAGATTCCAGTTCTTGGATCATTTAAAGTTCCTGACTTTTATAAACGATGCGCAAAATCTTGGCTAGAAAACCATGGGCTGTCACAAGGTTTGAATTTGAGAATTGCTGCCTTGTCCTGATTGTTCAAGGATAAGAAATGAAATCCCTAATTCATGAGATTTTGTAGCAATTCAAGCTAAGCACATCATATTATTTGCGAAAATTAGACTCTTTTAGATCACTATGCAGGGAGTCTCTGCATTTTATTTCATCACTACCCATCATCAGCAAACAGTAAACAGCCAGATGTTGGTGGGCAGATTAACACATCCATGCCCTGTTTATAAAACTATGTATTTCTGGATAAATGTGCTTTTGTGCAGCTCATAAGTGCGTCTTTCAAAAACTTATTAGTATGCTGGAGATGAAAGATCCTCTCAGTTGCAGCCTCATCATAGTGACAACATTTCTAAACGTGGTGTAATGACAGGTCTTTCCTCCATGGGCAGATTACACAGTCTGTGTCCAACATAGAAAGTAATGGAATATATCATCCCTCCTTTGCCAAACCACTGCCACACATACCTGTCTTCAGTGCTTTATCACCTGTATTGACCAGGTGAGTGCCAGACTAGAAAACTGCTGGGGTATAACAAATCTTGGAAAATACACATGCTCCAATAACTTGCTATACAGGTAATCCTTGACTTATAACAGTTCATTTAGTGACTATTCAAAGTTACAATGGCACTGAAAAAAGTGACTTATGTCCATTTTTCACTTAACAACTGTTGCAGCATCCCCATGCTCACTTGGATCAAAATGCAGTTGCTTGCCAATTGATTTATATTTATGACAGTTGCAGTGTCCCGGGGTCATGTGATCAACTTCTGTGACCTGACAAGCAAAGTCAATCGGGAAGCCAGATTCACTTAACAACTGCAGTGATTCACTTAAGAACTGTGGAAGGAAAGGTCACGAAATGGGGCAAAACTCACTTAACAGATGTCTCACTTAGCAACAGAAATGTTGGGCTCAATGATGGTCATAAATTGAGGACTACCTGTACATCAAAGTAGTTCCTTTGGGAATTTTTCCATTCTACTTTGGAGCTGGCAGCTATATAGCCTAAGGAAATGAAGTGTACACAATGAGGTCCTCTAATTATACAACTGGCACAATGCGCCTTGTCAGTCTGTTCTTTCATCTGGCATGCCAGGTGATGGGTTAATCCTCTAATGGCTCAATGAAGGTACATAAATTAGCTACTAATCTGAACCTAGTGCAAACTATGTAAAGTAATCAGTGACCCAATCACTTTCTTTCATGTGTGTGTATGTGTCTGTGTGTATGTATGTGTGTATATATGAAGAGAGAGAGAGAGAAAGAAAGGAGTCTTGTTCTTAATTTGATTCCCCACCCCCACACCACTTTTATTCAGGATGCTTGCTGATGGATTAGAAGACTTAATTATATAATGCGTACTGACACTCTGGCCCTTTGTTAATGTGCAGTTGAAATGGCTCAGCACACTCCACATCCATTCAGAAGCGCAAATGATTAAGTATGAAGGTGGGGGTGAATGGGAGGCTTTTCATGGCCAGGTAGTGTCCAAGAAAGCAGGTATACAGGCCGACGTTATTATCTGTGATCTTTAATATCTCTTCAATCTGCAGGGTTAAAGTGTTGAAGGGCATCTTTAATTGGGCTGATCTAGTTATGTTGCCTATTCAGCAAGGGGTAAGAATCCACATCAAATATAGCCATGCCAAAACTTTATAATGAAGGAAATGAAATCTGAACAAGAGGGATTTTTTTGGGGAGCACTTTCCTCCTCTTTATTTCCCTCGCTCCATTGGTGTGTAATAGTTGCTTTCTTGAAAAGGTAAGGTTAAAAAAATCCTTCATGCAGCATTCAGGAGATACTAGAATGAGGGCAAAACACAACACCTCGGATACTATTTATTTATGCCTGTTTTCAAGACCCAGGAAAGCATGTTCACTGTCAGCACTAGCAGTCAAAACAACTGGAACAGGATTGCAAAGCAATCTGAACTGCTTCCCTTCAGCTTCAAAATTTAGAAATTGGTTTTGGGGTTCTCTTGCCAGTATAATATTGAGGTTTTATTCAAACCAAGCACTAATGTAAATCTTCTTCTCAATAATGCATGCTCGCATATCTCACTGATCCCTTTTATATTACAAAAAAAGCTCAGAAGAGCAGGAAAACTCAGTAAGCATAAGAAATTAAAGTCAAGATATGAGACAAAAGAAAAGGAAATCTGGCTGAATCTACTCTTCACTAACTCCATTTAATAATCTTTTTATAATTTTCTGACCTTGTAAAACATCCATTTTTCCATCACATTCATCCATCTCTTTTATCCATTGCATTTTGTTCTTTAAACTATTGACCTCTCAATAGTTTCCAGCATGTTGACTCCTACCAACATGATTGCCCTTGAATGCCCCTTTCTGTCAGGCTATTTACTTTCCCTCCATGTATTTTTGTAACAGCAAAATGGTAACAACACATATCAACACATGTCTTTCATATTGGCTACTTATTTTTAATCCATCCATTCCATGTCCATTCCCTCTTGATGCTATCTTTCCAATTTTTTCACATCTGCTTTTCAAATGTAAACCATTCCTACTTTATTCAACTTAATGTTTCTCTGACATACCCCTTTTTCATTTAACAAAGGATGTAGAAACATCCTCTTACCCACAATCAGTTTTACTTCTTTTGATAAGATCTATTTCTCACAAGAGACCACACTCCACAATTTGCATGCCCTAAAATATATCCATCTATTTTCACATCTTTAGTAAATGTCCTACCAAGGCACTCAGATTCATTTATTTGCTTGAGGTTTTCACCATTTACTGTATGTATAACTTTAAAAAAACCCAAAACATAGATTCAATCTATCCAATATACATATCCTTTAAAAACAATAAATGACTGAATAAAAATAAAAAAATAGAAAAAGTATAAAGAAAGAGTGTCCAATTTTCTTCACAATTATTATTACAATTATATTTTAATGTTACTGTCTAAAGCTGCATCATAATACTCTTCTTTCTATAGTATATCCTCTCTAATCATAAAAAACATAAATCACAAGTTCATTTTCCTTTAATTTTATGTATAAAGTCCATAAGGGATTTCCAGTCATCAATGATTTTTCTTTAAATTTAATCTAAGAAGTCAATTTCTTCATCTCAGCAACTTCTGTCAATTTCATCAGCCATTCCTCTATGATGGGCAGTGCTGAATCTTTCCATCTTTGTGGAAAGATTACATTGCTATTGATTTTTATTATCTATTAGGGTTCAGCAAAGGCTTCTTAAGGAGGGAATTCACCACCTTCTTCAGTGAAGTAAGCTTGAGAAAAAAGAGTAAAATGTATACTTGAGTGTATAAATTTGTGAGCACTTGAACCCAGCCACATGGCATTTCCTTGGAATCATTGACCAGTAAGGAAGGACAAGAATCTAACATTCTTGCCTGCTTTCTCATTAATATTGAATCATTAGCGATCAACTCAACTAATTTACACAAATATTTACCGCTATTGAGTATGACTTCACATTCACAAGTCAACCTCAAATTCCATATTTGTGCAGATCATTCCATAATTCAAGCCTATTCATTTTATCATAAACTTTCAATCAACAAACATGGGATACATTTTCTTTTTCAGGAGTTCAGTCATTTCCCAATGATTTGCTTCAGAGGAGAAACCTAATCTGTACACTCCTTCCCAGCATAAAGTTCCCCTGCATTTCCCAAGTGCTGATCACTATTCCTTCCTAATACGTACCTTCCCAAAGAACACTTAAGAAATTACTTCCCAATAGCTTCTGTGATCTTCCAATCAACAGGCATGCAGTCCTTATTCACAGATCAAGGCAAACAGTTGCTCCTTAAGCAAATAATATCTTCATTTTAACATTTTCCTGTTTTCCATTTTTTACATTATCAACAATTGCAACTGTACTATTTTTTCATAATCACATACCCTATCACATCCTTAGTGTTTTTCTTAGATAGTAATATTTGTAGCATTTGTCTCATTTCTACTTAGTATCCTTCCTATATATTCTAAAATGTTCTCCTTGCTACAGTTTCATCCTAAATAATTTAATCATGTTTATTCCTATTTGTGTTCACTCTGCTGAAGGCTGCTTGCTTAGCCCTTTCTATTCACTTCCAAAATATTTCTTTAATCAGAAGTTTCTCTTCCCTGTGTGTTCCCTGCTTCGATTAATCTTTCCTGTTCTGAGCCTTTTCTCTCTATATTTTTTGCAATTAACTTCTTTATCATTACACACCTCTTACAGTATCTTTCATTATAATTTTTACAGCATTCTCTAATTTTTTTCATCCATGTCAATCTTCCCTTTTGCTATTTTCCATGAGCAAAATTGCACACATTTCTATTGCATCCTGTAATAGTTATTTTCCCTTGTTCCAGACATCTTTTACATTATCTTTTCTTATGTACACTTTTAAGCATCCAGTTTAGTTATTGCTAATTTTTCTTCTTATAAGACCTTTACTTTCATTTTTTTCTGTCATTCTATTTTCACTGTAAATTTCTTTGTTTCTTTCATTTTCCCCCCATGTTCTCTATCAGATAATAATCTGTTTTACATTCAGAATTTCTTATCATCTTGTATCCTTCACTATGTTTCTCAGTCTTCCATCATGAACAAATCAATGTGTCATGTTTAATTCATGAACTCTCTATGCAAGAATAGACAAGTTTAAACCATATATTCAAAGTAAGACTTCTTTCTAAGGTGATACTCATACAATAAATGATAACCATTTACATTCATTCAGATTCAGATAGGATCTCTGAATAGTCCAGTCACATTTTCTGTATGCTAACATTTTGTTCCTTCCCATTCATTCACACAAAATACTTTTTGCAGATTGCATTTATTTGGAATGTTGAACAAATTTTCCCATTTATTTCATCAACTTCATTTAGTTGAGTATGGCATACATCCATCATCAATCTATGAATTTCCATAAATGTATTGTATTTTTTATTGCTCAATCACTAGCAGTTAACAGGAGGAGGAATAACCAGTTAAAACATCGGCTGTGCATAATACAGTTTAAATGCCTACAGTAAATATAATGAATATGAAATGCAAATACATAAATAAAGCGGTAGCATTCATGTTTGCCTTTATCTTCTGAGATGTTTGGTATTGGTATGAATTTGCCCCATAAGTTGCTTTGGGGGAGCCTGCTGTTCTACCTCCTCCACCTCCAACGTATCTGTATTTTTAGAGAGGCAGGAATCATGGAGATCAGTGTAGAGTCCTCTTTTTTTCCCCAAGAGCACTTCAGATAGCTCTCAGAGTATTTGAGTTTGAAGTGGTGATTTAAAAAAATATATCTGTAGAGGGTTGAGTGATTTTTGGCTTTCTTGTTTTTCAAATATTTGGACTGAACTATATGTGATCAATTATTTTTTTTAAAGTGTTTTAGCTAGTCCCTGCTCCTAACTCCCCCTTCTTGGGCAGTTAACTTAATCCTAGTGAAAATAATTACATTATGCATGGAGTATGCAGCTTGTATTTTGATGGTCCACCTATATAGCACATTGTACAACTTGATCCAAATGGCTTGTCCAGTTTGATTGCCTATTTGTCCGGTCTGGAGTGGTACTTTAAAATCAACCATTTTTCATCTGTGAATAAACTATTTTTCCCACTCATCATCAAACAACTAGACCAGGCTAGTTTTTAAATGGAAATGAGAAAGAAAGAAGAACTGCAATACAATTATGACAGATTTAGAATGTCTTGTAGATTTCTCTTTAATGTAAGTGCCAAATACAATTAGGGCATATACCAGTTATTGTATCTTGCAGCACTTAGCTTATGTCCAAAAACTATCATGACTCTAATGTATTTGGATGGGAGAGCCGATTTTAAGATGAACTGTGTTTGACCCTTGATACCAAATGCTGATCTTGTGACAGAATGATCTGGGATCCAACAAAATTATTATGAACAGCTTGGTTGCAGGGTGATTGTGTTGGCAGTTGAATAAATTGCTTTTTTAAAAAAATATTTTTTGTTATTTTTCAAAACAAACACAACATCCTTCTTTACATGCTGTAGAAAGTGTATCAGTTGGTTACAAAAAGACTTTTGTGCATCTCTTCCACAGTCAACAAACATAATTCATATTAAGTCAAGTATTTTAACTCAAATTTTATACATGTTACCATCATCATATCTCCATTTTCATTTGACTGTAATTGTTTAAACTTCCTTCATCATAAAATATACCAAGATTTAATACATAACCACGTACTAGCCTTTCATTTACTATTTCTAAAATTTCTAAAATCCTCCATTAACACTGAATCCTTATGTGCTATTCTAGCTAAACATCCATAAAATTTAATAACAAAATTTTCTAATCCTCCTTTCCAAATCACTGTTTAGAATTTACATCCAGTTTCCTTATGTTATACCCATATCTACCTACCTACCTACCTACCTACCTACCTACCTACCTACCTACCCACCTACCTACCTATCTATCTATCTATACATTGTTATCCTTATCCCTCCTTTATTTAACTAGATCCTGTATCACAACATTTCCCCCCAATAATCAAAACTTTAACTGTATCTAACTTAGTTCTTTTTTATTAACCTTTATATATAATCCAAAGGGATTTCTAATCTTATTTTCATGGGTACCATTCAATATTCATATCCAATTACTGTATATACTCGAGTATAAGCCTAGTTTTTCAGCCCACTTTTTGGGCTGAAAAAAGCCGCCTCGGCTTATACTCGAGTCAGTGAAAAAATTGCCCGGAATGGAGGAGAAAAAGGGGCGGGGCCATGCCACTGGGTGACACTCGTGAATGGCCCAGTGCCCCTGTGAGTTTCCCCTCCCTCTGTGTCAGTTTGCCGTGCAGCGCGCACCGCACCATCCCCCCTCCTCACGTTCTAATGTAATGCAGGGCTGTCTTACGATTCCCCTTCCTCCCCCTCCTGCCGCTCTGCAACGATGTCCCACCTCCTCGTTATGGCAAGCAGCCACATAGCGATGTCCCACCTCCTCTGGTACAGTGATCCAATGATAGGAATCACTGTGCCGTGTGTCATAGGAGGCGGGACATCGCTCCTGCGGCTGCACGGGACATCATCATCACAGCGGGACATCAGCATCATGAGGTGAGTGAAGTATTTCATTGAATACACTGCTAGTTTACTGTTTTTCTTTGAAATAAATATTCAAAAACATTATTGGTATCTATTTTTATTTTTGAAATTTACTGGTAGCTGCTGCATTTCCCACCCTAGGCTTATACTCGAGTCAATAACTTTTCCAGTTTTTTGTGGTAAAATTAGGTGCCTCGGCTTATATTCGGGTCGGCCTATACTCGAGTATATACGGTATACTCATCATGACACTACACATTGTATACATTAGTAACATTATCAATTGTTTTTTTAAACTATGTCTATTGTCAATAAATTTCACTAAGTTTAACTAGTTTTAAATTATACTCTTCCATCTATCAACCTGTATCTTTCCAATAGCAAAACAGTCTCATATTTTCTGCCATTTGTGGTGTCAGTCCTCTAATCATCTCCTTGATCAACTTTGTATGGACTCCTCTTAACAACTCCTTGCTTATAAGATCTCTCATGTAATCTTGATGCCCTTTTCTGTTTCCTTAATCAGCTTATCTTTGATTGTCAGTAGTGTTATCAATGATATTGCTAATAAAATTTCTTTCTTTAAATCCATAAATTCTTTTGTTTTTTCTTCTTCTGCATCTTGCCATGCTTGCTTTTTGAAGTTTGATTAAACTCTGATCTATGTGAGCTTTGGTCTTCAATCCCCCTGAGTTACTTATTTTGAAATCTTGTTTGTTTTGGAGAATGAAGTGATAACAACCTCCCTGATTACAAAATGCAAACGGCAAGAGAGTTTTCTTTTGCTTTTGTTTTGAAATGTAAATATAACCCCCAAATAATACATTATTATTTTCAGGAGAGAATTTTGCTATTGGAGCACTCTCCTCTGTTACATTGTAATATATGTTTTAGAGGTTGTTAGGAATATAATTCTAATGGTTGGGTAGGCAATATATAAATCATGTAACAATGTTGTACCCGTTTCTTTAAATCATACTGTAAAATGTGATTGGTTGCTGTTTTCTTCAATCAGCCATAAGAGGGAGCCAGAATGACTGTTAGCTCTCTGTTTCGTTAGATGCTGGGCTGATCTGATCTGAGTGTTTTGGAAGCTGGCTGTTAGAAAGTGCCATGAGCTATTGTAAGTTTTGCAACTGTTAGCAAACTTTGTGTACTGGACTGATACATATGATATGATTACTGGACTATGTTATTTGGATTATCTCTTAACTGAAAGACATTGATGATTGACTGAATTATCCATGTATGATTTGGTCTGTTTGATGGACTCTGATACCTCTATTTCCACGAAAGTAAAAGCCTATTTAAACTGCAGTGTCTCTGTATGCTGGTTTGTGTGTTCTCCAACAAAACTCTCACAACGCTTTGCTGAACGTACTTGCTCTCCCAACAGGGAGCTTACCTAACACAGGTACTCCTCGCTTAATGATGATTTGTTCACTGATAGTTCTTGCGATGGTGCGGAACTAAGGGATTTGCAACCAGAAGTTATGGCCATTGCTAAGCCTCCGTCGTCAAATAATAAACATTTATTCTCAACAGCAGGAGAAAAACACCTGAAGCTAAGCAGTGTGTGGCGGAAACTTGAGAGCAATAGGAAGCGGGGGCACTTTTGGCATTCTCCAGGCTTGCACACTTTGGAAAATGTGGGGAGGCAGCATTTCTGAGTGGTAGCAATGGTAACATTGGCCCCCAGGTTGAGGCTTGGGGCAATGGTAGCTGGCTCAGACTGTCCCAGGCCTCTACTTCAGACCCAGCCTTAGCACTGCCACTGAGTGCTGCTGTGCAGAATTGGAGGGGAGGGCTAGGCAGGTGTGGGGAGTTTGCCTGCATCCCTTAGCAGCAGCGGTTGCATTAAGACTGACCTAGAGGCCTGGGACAGTGGCAGAGGGCATCTAAGTTCGAGCCTGGTGCTGCTGCAGGCTGCTGCACTGCAGGGCCAGGCATGGGTGGTTGCGGCTTTGCATCACATTGCACCACCACCCTACTCACGCATGGTATATACATCATGCCTTCCATCCCCTAAGGCATCTGCATGCTCCACTTAACGGCCCACACAATCACTTAATGACCATAAGTTGGAAGCCAGTATGACAGTCATTGAGCAAAGCGGTCATATGGCTATCTTGCTTAATGACTACTATAACTTATGACCAAAAATCCCATCTCAATTGTGGTCGTAAGTTAAGGACTACCTACTGTCTTGTTTTCACAGCTGACATTTTTTTGCCAACTGAATATTTTAAGATTCATTGCTGTGGCTACATCCAGATAATATTATCTAGTAGAGTGTCTAATAAATCCTCTTCCTTCTCTCTCCCCCTCCTTTGTTTGAACATTAAATTAAGTTAAATCCACTCTTTGCAAAAAAAAAAAAAAAGCATCTTGTCTCAGACTTGTTACAAAGGATCGGGCCATTTATCTCTGCCTAGCTTTGTGCATAGCATATGATTCCATTCTTGATATACATAATTAATAATCATGAGCTACCCATTGAAATATTAAGTATCTCAGTGCAGCAGCAGTGTGAATAAATCAATGGGGCCAAGTCAGGAAAAGAAGGATCAGTCCCATGTAGATCACATCTTTGATTTCCAGGCTGATAGAAACCATCCAAAGAACTATGCAATCCAGGGAGATCTGGGTGTCATAACTGTCATCTTCTTGATTACGAGACTTGTTATGGAAAGACAGCAAGCATTGTCTGGCTGCAAGAGAAGTAGAGTAGAGAAGAGCCGAGGTGGCTCAGTGGTTAGGGTGCAGTACTGCAGGCCACTTCAGCTGACTGTTATCTGCAGTTCAGCGGTTCTAATCTCACCGGCTCAAGGTTGACTCAGCCTTCCATCCTTCCGAGGTGGGTGAAATGAGGACCCAGACTGTGGGGGCGATATGCTGACTCTGTAAACTGCTTAGAGAGGGCTGAAAGCCCTATGAAGCGGTATATAAGTCTAACTGCTATTGCTATTGCTATTAGCCACATTTTCCACACAACAGAGTAAAGATGTAACATGCTCAAGGCTGCTGCTTCCAAGGTGAGTGCATATCAATGACCTTGATTCCAATTAGTCATGCTTTGCTCCATAAAACTGGCTGTGGATGATTGGAAACTAGACGGGAGTGTTGAGGTTATTTGGGGATGGTATGTTTATGACATGTCAGGATATTTATCAGAGAACCCTAGAAAGTGACAGCCTCCCAGTTTTTGTCACATTTAAGGAGTTGCTGTTTGCAGTGGTTTCAAGCAAAATAAATTTGCATAAAACTTTTGGTCACAGAGTAAACACTACAGTAATATTAAACCAGATGACTTAGAAATCCTTTTCTTTATTTCTCTGTTGCAAAAAGTCAATTCTGAACATAACAGAGAACATGTTAGTGGATTTTGTCACTCCAATGTTTTATAATAATATTCTCAGCCCTACTCCATCCTGAAATAATCCATAACAGTAGATTTCCAATTCCATATATTAGGATAGAGGTCAGCAGCCAGAAAAAACTGAGCTCTCCAAAGTTATGTAAGAATATATTTGTGTCTTTGTTTATTAGATTTATATTCATTTTTTTCATGCAGGAGTTCAAAATAGCATATATACCACCCTATCCTATTTTTTGTATAGTATTTGTGTACTTGCATCTGATCCTCTAGCACAGGAATGCCAAACCCAATTTCATTGAGGGCTGAATCAAAGTTGTATTTGACCTCGGGTGGGGGGGGAGCTTGATGTCACTCATGTCGGAGGCACTTGTGGTGGGCCAAATGCTCTGCTAGTGAAAATGGGCTCCTGAGCTCCGTTTTTGACTGTGATGGGCTCTTACAACCCTTTGCCAGCAGACACGGAGATCAAGGATGCTGTATGCAGCCCTTGCAAGCTCCACTTTTTGCTGCAATGGCTTCCTGCAACCCTCTGCCAGCAAAAATGGAGCTCAGGAAGGCCGTGTGTGGCCCTCCCAAACTCCCTTTTTGCTGGCAGAGGCACCATGGACCGGCCCTTTGCTGTTTCTAGGGCAGCCCCTTGGACCAAATCTAGGCACCCTGTGGACCGCACGTGGACCACAGGCTTTGAGTTTGACATCCCTGCTCTAGCACCTGCATGGGTCCATGTTGCCAAACCCTATCCCAAACAGAAAGACCAGAGCAAAGTGCAAAAAGTGCAGCTTAGCGGTGCCTGCAATCCACCAACATGACTCCCAAATTATGCAGGGTAAAAAAATACAGGGCTTGCATTTAAAAGTCTTCCAGGGGTGTCAAACTAGCCAGCCCACAGGCAGAATGCATCATGCATAGGCCATGCCACCCCAGCACCAGAAAGGCGAAAAATGTCACGATGCATCACATGACACGATCAGGTTTGACACCCATGCTTTAAGGGAACAAAGGAGTCTTGAAAGACCTGCATCATTAATTATAGCATTAATGCTATTCTGTAGACATTTGAGACACTCTCCCAAAGGTGTTCTTGCTCCACCAAATTCTGGAAATGGAACAATTCTACCCCAGCCTCAGTCATGCCCTTTCTAGAAGTGATGCTTTTTCTAGAGTCATATGGGCATTCCTAATTCTGGATCTCTATCTCCATTTCCTCTTTTCAGTAAATAAGAATAGAGAACCAGTTAAGGCATGAGATGAGAAACCAGGAGTTTAGGAGTTCCAGTCCCATCTTAATTACAAAGCCACCGGTATAGAGCCGAGGTGGCGCAGTGGTTAAATGCAGCACTGCAGGCTACTTCAGCTGACTGCAGTTCTGCAGTTTGGCTGTTCAAATCTCACCGGCTCAAGGTTGACTCAGCCTTCCATCTTTCCGAGGTGGGTAAAATGAGGACCCAGATTGTTGTTGGGGGCAATATGCTGACTCTGTAAACCGCTTAGAGAGGGCTGAAAGCCCTATGAAGCGGTATATAAGTCTAACTGCTACTGCTATTGCTATGACCTTGGGCTAGCGGCTCTCTCTCAATTCAAGGAAGCAAGCAATAGCAAACCACTTCTGAAATCTTGTCAAAAAAAACCCTGCAGGGACTTGTCATGGTAGGCATGAGGAGTCAACTCAAAGGCATAAAAAACAAAAACAAAAATCAGGGCATTGTGCAGGCAAGACAAGGGTAGGCTACTTGGAAGGAAAAATAGAGGCGTAGGCATCCTGCCATGATTTGGTCTAAAGGGAAATGAATCTTGGATGCTTCCTTATACTTTCATAGCCCTGCCAGGAGGGAGGCCATTAACTGCCTCCATGCTGTTTTCTATACAGTGGAGAAGAACGGTGTGAGTTCTAACAGATCAATCTGAATTATTGTAAAACATTCATAATAATGAGGGTTTTATTGCATAGTTTGAAGGGCTGAGAAATGGGTCAGGGCAGGATACCACTGAATAAACATAGCCCTTTAAAATAGATAACCAACTCTTCCTCTCACTTGTTCTGCTGTTATTGTAAAAGAATGGTGGTGGTTACAATTCTGTCTCTACATTTGTCTATTTATGTTTCTGAACCTCAGGAACTTTAAGATTTGCGGACTTTCAAGTCTTATTATTCCCCATTCAGCAGCATCACACATCTTAAAGGTGCTGAGAGAGTGAGGGGAAGTGAGAAAGAATGAGTCTAGATTTATAGCCCACCTTTCCTCTAGGACTGTGATGGCAAACCTATGGTACGTGTGCCACAGGTGCCATGTAAAGCCATTTGTTAGGGCACATGAGACGTTGCCCTGTCAGCTCTTAGGTCTCCTCCCCTTCCCTCCCTGCTCTTCCATTATGATTAAGATTTCTGCCCCAGCACTGGCCATCATCCTTTCTCCAGCAGGTAGCCCAGATAGGTGCCCTTGTGGCTTAAGCAGGCGCAGGTATGATAGAATCAGGGAATTCTCTGGTCCTGTCCTGATTCTGGCTGTACAGTTGTGAAACTCTGACCCTTTCTCCCCATTGAAGTTATTCTTTGGTTGTTATTTTTTAAGATCCCTGAAGAGTATAACATGCAACGCAACAACTTTGGGATCGGGCCGTTTCGGCACATATTAGTATAGCTCTGAGGAATGTTCTCCTGCCCCCTAACCAGCCACTTGGCAGATCATATTTTATGAGGTGACTAACTCTTGTTTATTTATTCCCTTACCAATAGTTTTATCTCATCTTCTTACTGATGGAATGCTTTTCTTGCCCAACCGTGTTTCTGTTTCAGGCTGTTTGTGAGTTTAATTCCCTTGTATAGATTTCTTTGTGTATATTTGGGCATTTTTAAGCCTAAATTTTGAAGCAAGGTTTTTCCCAAGGCACCTTACGTTTTTATGCACCCTAAAAAGAGTGGAGCATATAAAATTGTTTTCAATTACTCTTACAAAAGCATTGATAAAAAAAATCCCGCAAGGGGAATTGAAGCTCCACATTGCTTGCTTTTGTTTTTGGAAACTGATAGTTACACTTGAAAATTGCTGGGCTGGAGGGAGAATAAGAGGGAGGGATCCACCAGCCCCTGGATTTTTTCCCCTTTATTTGGGTTTGACTTATCAGTGAAATGCAGACTTGCTTATTTTCCTTTGAGTTTTTCCCCCCCATTGGTGTAATTTCATGTCAATTATGCTTGTAGGACCTATCTCAGGCATTCTATGCCTGAGGCAAAAAATGGCATCCCTTTGCCATTTCGATGACAGAAATCATTGGGAGTGGTAGCTGAAGCTCACTTTGGGCCTGGTGTGTTAAGGGAGGGCTCTCCATTGCATCTTGGAGCAAACATCAGGCTAGTTTAGGGGGTCCAGAACAGGTAGTTGGCCTGTCTTCCAAGTCCTGGAAATAATAATAAGGTAATTAATGAAAGCCTATGGCCTCATAGCATCCTTCACCTGAGGCAATTGTTTCATTTGACCTAATAGTACAGCTGGCCATATTGGGCTTCTTGCAAGTTGAGGTATGTATCTGTCTGTCTGTGTGTTCTTTTTCATCTGGCAAGGCTTCCCTTCCCTTTTGCCTTTCCTCAGCCTTATCCACTTTGCTTACTCCCCCACCCACCCTCTGCTTTAATTAGCTTCCTTGCCCCCGGCTGCTTCAGTAGCCATTAGTTTCCCTAATATTTTATATGAACAAGCAGGTTCTAATGAATTCGTCTCAGATTTTCTTTTCAGTACATTTTGAGGAGAATCTGAATGACAAGTAGACACTTACTTCCTCCGGAAACTAGGACAAACTTGTTGAATAGCCCTAATACCCTCAACATTCCAAATCCTACTTTGGATTTGAGTCTGTTTTTATTTTGGTGTCCTATCAGTAAAGAATACTGCATGTTGGTTTTGGTAGAAAATTGGTTGAAACTCTTAACATATAGAGTCTTCAACATTCAGCCATAATTTTGACTGGAACTTCCATTGCTAAGCAGTACGGTTGTTAAGTGAGCCACACCCAACTTTCCTACCTTTTGATGTGGTTTGTTAAGTGAATCACATGATGGCTAAGCAAATTGGCTTTCCACATTGGCTTGTTTTTGGAAGCTTCCCAAGGAGGCTTTAAGTCATGGTCACATGACCTCAGGAACACTAAAATCACCATAATACATGCCGATTGCCATATGCCCAAATTTTTATCATGTGACTGCAGAGATACTACAGTGGTCCTAAGTGTAAGGAATGGTTATAAGTCACTTTTTCAGTGCCATCATAATTGAATGGTCATTAAATGAATATCTGTAAGTCTTGGGCTACCTATTCTAGGGGAACTTTTTTTTTAATGTTTGGATGGAAATTGAGGGGATAAGTGGCTTATCTGACTTACATGTGCTTCCTCTTATCCTTTGTCCACTGCAAGATATTAAGAAGTTATTGCTAACAGCTCAGCTTAATAATAGTAGTAATTGCTGCTGTAGTTTCATTTTTCAAGAGCCCGTAATTAGGAACAGTACAACTTGATAAAATCTATCCTCAAAATTAATACATCTCATATAAACCAACTGTAACTGAAATATAAAGTCTCAATAACCTGAACAGGCAATGAGATTTAAAACACTCATTAAAAGCTGCTGTAAACTTCCTTCATAAAGAATTAATACTGAAACCAGTTTCACAAAGGGCCATAACAAAGAAACATTTTTATCATCTGTTTATATTTTGATAGAGCATAATTCTGATGGAAGCTGATTGCAGAGAACAAGGGTCGGATGGGTAAAAGCTCTCCACTCTGATGTGGCTATTTTAGTACACAAGATGTCAGTCAGTCCTGGTTAGATAGACAGGTCAAGCATGCAGTCTCATGAACTACAAGCAGATAGTTAGATGTGACCGTGCAGTAAATTGACACATACAACTTAAACTGGCATCTTTCATGAAGGTAAGGATTGATTTTTAGAGAGGGATATGGATAATTGGACCCTTGAAAGTGCAGAACAGTATGAACTGTGCTATTCTAAACAAAGATTGATGGAGGAAAGAAGTAGCATGTAATCTGACCAATAGTCTATATAATATTCCAGACATAAAATTATTGGAATATGAACCAGCTGGTTTGCCCTTGCTGTGATAAAAATCAGTGGATGTTATGAACTTTGGGTAAATAAAAGTTACAGACATTGGTGATTTAATCAATGAAGGGCTCTGAAGAAAGTCCCTTCAAGTTTAGACTTTAAGTTTCCTGGGGCCATGGAGGTGGCCCACAATTTACAGCCCTGAAAACAGAAAGAGGAATGGATGGACAATCAGGATAGATGACAACTATTTCTCTCTTGCCCAAATTCCGTTTGAGAAAGGAGACATCCTTTCCAAGACTTCACTAAGGTATTCTAGGAAGGCATTCTCATTACTATGTTCTGAGTGTCATCCCACCCTTAAAGCATAAAATTCAAAAAGAGCTTTTTCAAGGGCTGAAAAGGTAAGGCAGGAAGAAGTAAGCCTTTTAGCCTGTTGGCACATTTGGAATTTTGGGAGGCAGTTCTTCAGACTCTCACAACCCGGCTACCATAGAAGGGACTTATCTATAGACAAACCTGTGAGGATGATCAATTACAACGCACCCATTTATCAGAATGCAAATAGTTGAGGTTTGTCTCCTCATTTCCCCATTTTTCCTGGGTCATTTCTCCAGATTCTTTATGCTTTCGGAGGATGGGGATTGGCAAACTGTAGAAAGTACAATGACTTTGACAGTTATCTTTTGTCTATGTGTTGCCTAGGCAAAAGGCGATAAAGCACTTTTTAACTCCAGCCCATCCATTCTGGAAACTCCTCAGATAGATGCTCTTTAACTCACGGTACTATAAGAAAGAGGTGCAGGTACAGTTCAATCAGATTTGCGAGATTGTCACTGTAGCCCAGGGGTGTCAAACTCATGGCGTCTCTGTGGCATCATGTGACGTATCAGGACTTTTTTACCCTTCCGTATACAGGGTGTGGGCCTGACAAGCGTGTGATGCATCTGGCCCGCAGGCAGTGAGATGCATCACATTCAACAGCCCTGCTGTAACCAATCTCACTAAAAGTAGTTGGAGATATCCCATGAAGTTGGACTAACACAAACCTCTGAGCAAATCACTGAACTGCACTTACTCACCATGTTCACGGTATAGGAGTGCCTAAGGAACCATTTTGATGTCTGAAAACTTTATTATAAGATAGTAGCAGGTGTGGGTTGCTTCGGCATGCAAATAAAATTTTTTTGCTCCAGCATGTGCGCATTTACACCTAAAAAGATCTGCGCATGCCAGAACGTTAGAAAAGGGGGGGGGGATTGCATTTCCGCAATGGAGATTCTTCTGCATATGTGCAGAACCAAAAATCAAGATGGTGCCCCCGACAATAGAACCGGTTTGGGTGCGTGGATGGCCGAGTTACTACCTACTCAGCTGAACCAGTCCAAAACGGTAGGAACCCACCTCTGGATGGTAGAAACTGGCACCTCATTCTGCAGCATGCCAGCCTCCCTTTTTTCCATTAAGAAATCCTTTTTAAAAAGATTAAGATTAAGATTTAGTTTATTTGTATGCCGCCCTTCTCCGGGAGGGCGAACAACTCAAGGGGGAAAGGGGATACAAACACAATACACATAATTAAAATACACAAGAGTCATACAGCCATACAAGTCGAGAGGGGAGGGGAACTCATCAACCCCAGGCCTGCCGGCACAGCCAGGTTTTAACAGCTTTCCGGAAGGCCTGGAGAGAGGTGAGGGTCCGAATCTCCGCGGGGAGTTCATTCCAAAGGGCCGGAGCTGCTACAGAGAAGGCCCTCCCCCGGGTGGTAGCCAGATGGCATTGGCTAGTAGACGGAACCCGGAGGAGGCCAACCCTGTGCGATCTAATGGGTCTATGGGAGATAATTGGCAGCAGGCGGTCTCTTAAGTACCCAGGTCCAATACCATGAAGGGCTTTATAAGTTATGACTAGCACTTTGAAGCGTATCCGGAGACCGATCGGTAGCCAGTGCAGCTCGCGGAGGATAGGTGTAACGTGGGTGTACCGAGGTGCACCCACAATCGCTCACGCGGCTGCATTCTGGACGAGTTGTAGTCTCCGAATACTCTTCAAAGGCTGCCCCATGTAGAGCGCATTGCAAAAAAAAAAAAAAGTTATATGTCAGGAATCTGGGAGACTGCAGACAAACCACTACTAGACCAACATGTGTATTAAGGGAAAATGTCTTAAAATGTCCAAGTATTAAGAGAGAGAAAGTTCTTGCTAGGGTAGATCTTTTAGAAAAAGCATTGCTTTACTGTATGTTTCCTTTGGATGTGCTCTGCAGCAAGCACTGATCATCACTGTGGCACACAGTGTGACATCACAGTGCCTTTTGTGTGGGGCTAAACTTGAGTTGCATGTGCAATCCTAGCTTTATTTTTAAAAGCAGATGCTTCATCCACCAAGGTAAGACATCATATATCCTTTACATACAGGGAAACTGGAAATCAGCATGGTCTTTCTTGATGCCATTTGTGTCTTAGAACAGATTCAGAAAAATCGCCTGATGCTTCCATCAGGATGACAAGGAATGGGGATAAAGAGCTGCCACTGCAACCCAACCAGCAGGCAATAAAAAAAACACCATTCCCTCTCCCCCATGGAGTCTTATTGGCATTTGATGTTGTTCCAGCAGAACATATGGAGATGGAAATAAGGCTAAATGCAGCCCCTGCCTGCCTCTCTCCAGTTGCCAATCTCAAGCCAGCTCTTTTTCATCATTCTGATTTAGCTAGCAATTGACAGGGCACGGGGTTTTCAAGGCTTCTCTTTGGTCTAACATATTATTCCTTGCACGCCAAGCTGAGTGAAGTAATACAAGTGTAACAAAATAAATCCAGAAAGGAGCAACTCAAAGCAGCCATACCTGTGCTGTGGCTTGCCTAAAATCCAAGATTCCAATAATACAGGGATACATGGAAACAGTACAAAGTTGGTAGCCATGATTTTCAAGCTGATCAAGCGTGGGCAATTAAACCCTTGAGATCTTGGCTGAATTACAACCTTCACCATTGCCCATGTTGACAGCAGCTTCTGGGAGCTGTAGTGTAACAGTACTGGAAAGACCACAGATTTCCCTAGTTTTAGTAGACTATGCTGCTTCTGGCAAGAAGTATAACTCTCAAAAGGTACCATTTCTGTTTTAAAGAATTGTCTTTGAATGATAGCTTTTGTTTATTCCGGAACGAACTGATCTAGCATTTCTCAAAGGTCTGAAAAAGCCCATTTTATATTGGAATTATTTAGGTGCTGCTTAAATTAAATTGATCCAATTGATCAATTAATCAACAACACCTTTTTTATTGTTTGATGGCGTTAGTATTTGTCTGCAGCTGTACACCATAAGTAAATGTGTTTTCTACAACAAACGTAGCTCTGCGGGTGGTTCAAATAAAAGATGAAACATTGATAAAAAAGAACTGAAGAGTAGCTGTTTACTTTTAGCATGCCTCCAAATTGTTCCCTGAAATTACCCCCCAAATATTCGTTCTTCAACCCAGCCAAGATTATTCTAATCTTGGGGACAAGGAAACTTGTTGAGAGTTATTGTGCAGGAAAATATTGATGGATCAGAGAAAAAAAATCATATTCTCCATACCTGGGCTGCTAGATGGCAGTAAAGAAATTCGTAATATGCTACTTTCATGACCAGCATCAATGAATTCTCCCTCATCTAGGTAGGCCTTCTATCAGAACTCAGTTGTCTTTGATTCCCCCCCCCCCCCAAAAAAAATGGCCAATTGGAGGTTTACCAGCTTTCTTGGACTCACATGACATGGACCAATCAGAGATCAGCTTGCCAGATTCAAATTTAAACCCACTCAGCCCACTTCCATTGTCTGTTAACTGCCAAAGGTACATCACAAAGCAGCTCGCCCTGCCTCTGAAGCTGCCAGCTGCTAGTTGAAATGTCAACACAAAAGAAAAGAAGACCATGGCCATTCAGCTACAAAACTCATCCCTGCTTAACATTAGTAATACTTAATTCTTTGTTTCCTTTCTAGTGGTTTCCCAGAATTTTGCAGCCAAGAAATGGTAATTCAAAATAAACTCAGATTTGATTAGAACTATCCAAGTCCCTTGGTTTGATTTAGCAATCTCAAATCAGGTTCTTTCTTCCATTTTTGAATCTGCTTCAGTGGAGTGATTCAATAAAAATTAAACAAATTCAAGCAGGTCTTTTAATTCTATTTAATGTTACATGCGTTCTGTCATGCCAGTTTCCCATCTATTTGTGTTGGAGGAAAATTATGTTCCTTTTGCCTTATAACATTGAATTTATCACTGAAGCTTTTCAGAGTAAGATCTGCACTGCTTATTATTATTCACGTAAAATATAAAAAATGTGATGCTTGGAGTTGGAAACCAAGTTTTCTTTGTCTAGTGATGGATTGCCCTTGGGCTATGTGTAGTTTATGTACCAGGATGAAATTGCTACCTTCTACAAAAGCACTGAAATCAAGAGGAAGCACAATGGAAATTGATAGGCCTCATACCGTTTGAAGGCATCTGGTTATGTACACAGAGGAATTTGCTATGGAAGGAATTGTCTTTGCATCCTTTAGAGCCATCAGAAGCATTCAACTGCTTTCTGCTTTAGAGGCAAAGATAATAGACATGGCTCTTTATTCCTTGTGGCTTTTGCAGACACAGGATTCTACATATATAGACATCTAATTTAGAAATTGCATTTCTTGAGCTGGTCTTGGTCTGCAAGAGAGAAATAAATATTTTAACTTCTCGGCACCAGCCAAAAACACCAGCAAGCTCAGTAGAAGCTTTCCATGCACTTAGCTGCCTATACAATACTGATTATGTGCATACTTCAGATATTCTCAAATTTTGCAATAGCATGATGCCTTAAGATGATAAGTGACTTTATGTGACCCATTTATGAATAAACATGAATAATAATGATATAATACACAAATAACTAAACTATGAATATTGTGACTGACAAATGGCTTTGACAGATAACTAGAAGTATGGGTTTAGCCATCTCTCAAAACTCTCTTTGGAATTTGCTTCCCAGTTCATCTGATTAGGTCCACACTGATTAAGCAACAAGAAATCATGACATTGCTCCAGCATTGTATATAGTAGTGATGGCTAACCTTTTTGCCATCGTGTGCCAAAAAACGGGGGGAGCGAGAGGGAGTCATGCATGTACATGCCCACACACACAATTTTATGCACCCTCCCCTGCGCATGTGCACACGACCCTCGCTTTTGGCACACAATGGCACGGTGACCCGTTTTTCGCCCTCTCCAGGCTCCAGAAACTTTCTAGAAAAAGAAAAAGGCGTTCCCACCCTCCCACCCCCGGAGGCCCTCTGGAGGCTGAAAATGCGCTGTTTGCTGACTTCTGGTTGGACCGGAAGCCCATTTTTCACTCTCCCCAGGCTCCAGAGCCTTTCTAGCAGCCTGGGGAGGGCAAAAAGAGCCCCGTCCAGAGGCCATTCGGAGGCCGGAAACAGCCCTGTTTGCTGACTTCTGATGGACCCAAAAATCAGCTGGCTGGTGCGCTCATGGGTGCTGGAGCTGAGCTTGTGTGCCCACCGATATGGCTTTGTGTGCCACCTGTAGCATGTGTGCCATATGTTCCCATCACAGGTATATACTAAAACTTTGAAAAGTCACTGTGGCCTTTACTTCCTCCTTTGTTTGGGAAAGGCCTTCAAGCTTGCCCAGATAAAACTGCATGGTCTAACTGCCCCCAAAATGTGCACTCCCACCTTTTGACGTACAGTTTGAAAAATGAATTATCCAAATTTATTCTTTACTGGACATAATTATGTATTTTGGAAGTTTCACCTCTTCCGGATTTCATTTGGTTGTACAAAATTTGGACCCTAGCTATAATGGAACAATGTAACACTTTTTAATATCTGAATAAGTTTACAATTGGGACACAAGCACAAATAGATAAGATAAGGCAAACATTTGGGAAGGGAGAGAGGGAGGGAGGGAGGGAGGGAGAGAGAGAGAGAGAGAGAGAGAGAGAGAGAGAGAGAGAGAGAGAGAGAGAGAGAGAGAGAGAGAGAGAGAGAGATCTCCAAGTAGGGAATTATTTTTTTTAAAAAAAATACTGTGGTTTGAAGAAATATAATATTTTGGCTTCATTCTGCTGTGTTTCAAGAGAAATGCTTAATGTGTGAACTGGTTCCATTGTGTGTCCAGACAATAATGGTTCACCATGGTTTGAATAGAGGATAGGCTCCATAGTAATATCACAGAGGTAGATACCTGTTCCTCTCCATTCAACCTAAGGTTTGCTATAGGTCTTCACAATATTTACCATTCTTTCTCCATAGCTCTAGAGTAGTCTATTCAAGTAATAATTGCTTGAATAAAACCAAGAAGATGGTCCAATATCCTCTAAACACCCTTTCCTTCTTAACCTGTTTATACTGCTTTATAGATGCTTTTCATTTATGGCCATTACTGAATTGTATTATTAGGTTCAAGAGCTATCCATTGGCATTATTAAATATAGAACATTCACTAGATCATGATCATAATTTTTTGCATTTGGCTAAAGAAAAATTAAGGTCTTTTGCTAAGGTGAAATTTTTGGTGTCTCCATTCTCTTTCACAAGTTTATTCAGCCTTATCCTAAACCTTAGCTATTTCTAATCTTTCAACCAGTCTGTGTTGAACATTTAAGACAAGGTGGCTAGAGATGAACCACCTCAATGGTCAATCTTCAACTCTCTTCCCTGGCTTGAGACATTTGTTGAGATGGATAAAATATGATCACAAGAGTGGTCATTTTCGTATCTTTCTTCTCAACTCAATCCCAATTGCCTTAGTTCCTCAAACGTCTGTGATGAGCTTCCAATGAGTAAAATGGGTTCTGCCAGTGGGCCTGGGAACCCAGAGTGGGATGGAGCCCATCAAATGGCTTGTATGATCTGTTGTCGCTGGGGTGAGGGGTGGGTGGGGGCTACTATATTATTTTATTATTTTATTATTTTTGTTAGTTCTATTTTTTATATATGATGTTTTTGTATCCCTGTAAGCTGCCTTGTGTTGCTATGTGCGAATAGGCAGCAATATAAATTTTTGAATGAATGAATGAATGAATGAATGAATGAATGAATAAATAAATAAATAAATAAATAAATAAATAAATAATAAATAGGTGGGCATTTCAGGAAAGCCATACAAAGACCACTGAATTTGTATGGAGGTGGTAAGTTGCCCATACCTGTCTCAAATCATTTCAAATGTTAGATTTCATGAATATGCAATTGAAAATTCCATGACCAATTATTCTGCAGGATTGTCATAATGCAATTTTGTGCACTATATGATATACCATAGGTTTCAAGGTAAACTACGAAACTAAGTAATGAAACTACACGAATAGGCTATATAGTAAGTCCGAATAGGCTATCAGGAGTCCAGTTTAATATGCAGAAATTTTACCTTGTTTATATGTACTGTGCATATCAAGTGTTGTTCAACGTTTTCCCTTAAAACACAGTTAGTTCTACTGATATTCTGATGCCTATTTTAAAGGTTTTAATATGCTCTATACAGATATGTGCTTTCTTTTCATTCATAGAAACCTGTAAAGTAGGCCCTGGATCATTTAACAAGCTCCATGATTAACTGATTTAAACCTGTTTTTTCCTTGTATCAATTTGAAATTCAAAACATTTTATCATCTTAGCTATCTAGGGTACCAAGCAAAAACACTCATATTGTTCACTTTGCAAATCGTAGTGTCTTTGAGGTGGCAAGCTCAGAATTGGTGGAGAGGGGAGGGAGAGAGATTTATAATTTATACCAAAACAATATTTCCTGTCTCTGCAAGTGTGTCCAGGAGAACAAGGTGCACATATTGCCAGTTTTTGACAAACAGCCATTCTGCAGAGAGTCTGCGCTCTTGTAGCACAATCCCCAGGTGAAATAGCATAGCTGAATATATGACCCCCCATCCTCCAACATTTTTCTTATATGCCAAACTCTGCTGGCAAAACAATTTTTGTAATTGCATGAAAATTCAACATGCCAAAGAATAGCAAAGACCCTGTCTTTGTAGGAATGGCGTTTCAAGCAATTAGGAAGCAATATTGAGAATGTGCAGGATTGTGTGTTAGATAATACAATTCTTCCTGCATCACCTGGCTACGGTTCCTCCTAATTGCAGATTCCACCTCTGCCTGAGACTATCCTTTTACAAAGAAGCCTTGTCTAACTATCTGAGCACACAGCTACTAAACAAGTGGCAAAAAGAGGAGTTGGCATGCTAATGTCGAAATTCAGTATGAGAATGCACCAGTGGTGGGTTTCCAATTTTTTTTACTACCGGTTTGCTCTTGCGCATGTACACACCTGTGCACGCAATGCTTCTGTGCATGCGCAGAAGCATCTGGGGATGGGTGGGCAGAGCCTCCTGCCACTTCTGCTACCGGTTCACCTGATCCAGGCTGAACCAGGAGCAATCCACCTCTGGAATGCATGCAGCATATTAATTACGGTGGGAGAGCCATGAGTTCAAATATTAAATATCCATAAATCTCTAAGATGGCTTGGGCTAAACTGCTTTCAGCCCAAAGCTTCATCAGCCATAAATTGTTTGATTATGTGCCATGAAGTTGATGTTGACTTCCTAATGTGGTCCTTCAGGTCTTCCAGCAATGCAACCCATCTTCTTTGCTGCTGGTCATTATCATCTTCTCTTTTGTTCTACTTTCCCCAGCATTAAGGTCTTCATTGGGGAACTAGGTCTTCACATAATGTATCCAGAGTAGGATAATTTGAATTTGGTCACTTGTTCCTTGAGTGAGAGATCTGGGTTGATTTGTTCAATGATCCATTTATTTGTTTTCCTGACCGTCCATTCTTAGAAGTCTTCTCTAATACCCACACTGAAAAGCATCAATACTTTTACTACTCCATTTCTTCAAACTCCAGTTTTTGCTTACATGGAGTTTCACAGAGAATACTATGATTTGCACAGTTCTGATATTTGTAAATATAGACACAACACAGCATTTAAATTTCTTTTCCAAAGCCTTAATGGTTTCTCTACCAAGTGCTAGTCTGCAATGTACTTCTTGACTGCTTGTTCATTTAATGTTGATAGTTGATAATAAAAAATAGAATCTATCCAGCACTTCAAGAACTTCATTGTCAATTCTAAGCCTGGTTGTTCTCCCTGTTATTAGTTTGGTCTTCTTTATATTTAACTATAATTTCATTTTATCACTGTATCATGAGAACAGTAGAGGTTATTGATATTTTCTTCCTCCACTTTTAAAGCCACATTCATTTTCTTCTAGTGCAGTTTCCTTTATTATACAGTACCTTCAATATATAAATTGAAGGGGGAAGTATACAGCCTTGCCACACTTCTTTGCCAATCTGAAGCCAGTCTACGTCAACATGTTCTATCCACACTGTGGCTCCCTGACCTGCATATAAGTTTCCATTAAGACAATGAGATGTTTCAGGATTCCCATTTCCTAAGCACATTCCACAGCTTGATGTGATCAACAGAATCAAAAGATTTTCTATAATCAAAGCACATTCTGGCTTATTTTTAGTACTCTTTGGCTTTCACAATTATCCAGCACCAGCAATAATGTCTCAGCATTTTCTAAAGCCAGATTGAACATCTGGCATCTTGTTTTCCATATAGAGCTCTAATCTATGTTGGATGATCCTAAGCATTATTTTGTTAGCATTGAAATTAAGGATACTGGTCAAAGGTTGGAACATTCAGTAAAAGCTCCTGTTTTGGTATTGAATATAAATGTGTCACCCCCAAATAGCCCTTCTTCCTGAGGAGAAATAGAATATTTTTCAATGGCATCTGGCAGATGTTAAAAATACTAGCCTATAGGGAATTTTGAGTGAAGCCCAAATACTTCCAAGAAGATAATTGGCTTTTCTCAGAATAAGTTCCCTATTGTCATTGGTTGCCCTCCATATTGTCTTGAGAGAAAAACATATGCAGTGATTTCATGCTATCTGCTTGGAGTAAACAATTGATCAATTCTAGATTTTGCCTAAGATTGTTTTTATAGAACAGTTGAGAAACCAAATCAATTCCTCCCTCCCCTTTAAAAGATTGGATGAGAAACTGGATAAAATCTTAAAACCTAAACAAGGGGAAATCATAAATATCAGTTCAAGTTGAATTAATCTTTCGGGGTCTAAATGGTCATATCCAGCTAGTTTTCATAATAGAAAAATGATGTTTGTAACTTTGGGGGATGCCAGTATGTCTATTTAATCTAGAGCCCTGCTATTATGCTAAGGGGATTTTTGATTAATGCATTTTTTTTAAAGTATGAGGAGAAAAATATTCAACAGAAAGATGAGAAGAATTAATACATTGAAAATTGCATTAAAATAGAATTATTATCCAACCATCAGTTAAATTATTATTTCAAATCACATGTAGACTAGGATAACATTTTTTGAAACAGAAAAAAGTAACTAATTAAACACATCTTATATTTAAATTAACATATATTACAATAATATAATAGATACTTTGAAAAGATTTATGACTTTGAAAAATCAGGTTAATTTTGAGATATTTATTAAAGGCGAATATTCAAAATATAACTTAAAGCATAAGTATATAACAAAGAATAAATTAACTGTACAAGAATGCTAATTAAAATTTGTGTGCCCACTACTTTTCACCATATAAGTTATGAAAGTTAAATGATAAAAGCATCACTTAATTTTTTTTGAACGTAGAAAATAATTAAATGAAGTTCATATAATAATAGTGTTTCCTAAACTCCAATTTTTTTGGGAAAAGTCAGTATTTTAGGAATATTAGAGAGTCAGTTTGGTCTGGTGCTTAAGGCAACAAGATAAAAAGCAAGAAACCATGAGTTCAGGTCCCACTTTAGCCACGCAAGCTGGCCATGTGACTTTGGGTCAGTCACTTTTTCTCAGTCCAATTCACCTCACCTGTTATTCACCTCAGTCCAATTCACCTCACCTGAGGAAAATAGGAGGAGGGAGATAGTTGGCTATGTTGGCCATCCTGAGTTATTTGTAAGAATAATAAATGCAGGCTATAAATTTAAAAAGCTTTGGAAATGTGAATTATTTTGCTATGGTTTCTACTAGCCAACAAATTCAATATTAGGGCTATTATAATATAATTGAAAAGAGAGTTATTACAATTAGATGAAAGATGGCATTCAAGCACATTTTGAGGAAGAATGAGGAACCTGAATAAAGAATGCAATGAATAGTTTCAAGGGAGTTTTGCAATTCCCCAGATAATTTATGAATTAAAAACAGTATAGCTAGTTAAATTAAACATAAAATATAATTGAATCCCATTTAGATTTATATTATAAAATATAATATAAATTATATTTATATTATATTACTGTACATTGTCAGGAGCATGACTTGGGGAAAATTATTGATGAGTTAAAAACCAAAAAAGGAAACTATTTTCATACATGAAGGGCTAGATTAAAAAAAATCATGTTCTTCTCAGATTCCACAACTCTCTCTGGTATACAGGGAAATTGTTTTGCTGGATTTTTGTCTCTCTTCCTCTTGCAACCACATCCCTCAGTAATGCCTCCTTAAGAAATTGAAAAGAATGCTGGAACCCTAGAGAGAAGAGAGTTAAAAAGAATCACTACAGGGGTCCACCATGGCCTACAGCAACTGGGACTAAAATTAGCCATAGCAATTGCATAGTTACAAAGGGAATCGAGCCAGTGTCAGGAATTTTGTTATAGTGGTATGGTTTAGGAAAAGGGGAGATAGTTACATCAGGATCTGTTTTGTTGTAGATGAGAGGTTGGATGGAAGACGTGGGATGCCATGTTTCAGAGACAATAAACCCAGGCCATCCTGTACCTATTCAGGATGTCAGGGAGCTTCAGTGTTCAAAAGCATTGATCCACTTTATGCTTTCCATATTTGCCATCTGCTTTACAATCAACAGCAAGAGTGAAGGGTAGAACGGTTGTTACAAGGAACAGACTGCCTGAGCAAAAAGCTGGGGACAATGATTCTGCAAAACAGTTCAAATCTGTAATGTATCAAGCTCAGAACATAATCAATGAGATAGAGATTAGACCATTTACAGTTTGACATGATTAGCACTCAAAGCACATTATACACCTTCAGCCTACATATGAAATTGCAGTTTATTCTTATGCGGGAAACCCATTTCCATTTTCAAAAGACACAGAATGAAGGCAGGTAGTAACAAAATGACTACCAAGGAGAAGATTTTAATGTATTAATCCTCTTTGGAGCATTTGCTTTTTTGGGAGGGGGGGGACACTTTCTGGCAGCATCTCTGAATGCTTTCATTAATTATTACCAACACCCTAGATTATCAATTGCCACATTGGAACCATCCAGATGCATTGGGGCTACAGTTTCCAAATTTTTCAGCCAGCATCTACCTGGGTTTGAGAAAAACTGTTATAGAACATGGTATCATTCCAGGATATGGGAATGGAATGGAATATTAGAATGAAATTGAGTGGAGTGGAATGGAACAGGATAGCAGTAGGAATAGGATAAGAATACAATATTGGAATGGAACAGAATGGAATGCATAGAATATTGGAATGGAATGGAAGGAATAGAATAATGGAATGGAATAATAGGAATAGGATAAGAATGAAATAATGGAATGGAATAGAATATTGGAATTAAATGGATGGGAACAGAATAGGAATAGGATAAGAATAGACTATTGGAACTAAATGGAATGTAATGGAACAATAGAATATTGGAAAGGAATGGAATAGAAGGAATAGGCTTATGAAATGGCATGGCATGGCATGGATAGGAAAAGGATAAAAATAGAATAATGGAATGGAATATAGAATAGAATAGAATAGAATAGCATAGCATAGCATAGAATAATAAAGGGGAATTTAAAATAAGTATAACAAATTGAATGTAAACAATAATAAGCACAGCTTAAATGGGTAAAAATTAAACGGGCCTTTAAGAAAGAAAACAATTTTAAAAAGGGCATGTTTAGTGATCATGTTTAGTATAATAGTAAGTTGACAATTAACATAAACTGATAAAGCTGTTATCACATTTTTTTTTAAAAAAATAGGCTTCTCTGAATTATAGAATTTCATGTGGAGGTGGGAAAGGAGCCATGCAATCTCAACAGCCTGTAATTTGTCTCAGTTTCAACCCAGCTAGCAAATATTTGCAAGAAAGAAATGTGTGGCATTGACTGATGCAAACCTGGGAAAGATAAGCTGAAAGAAATGACATCTCCTCTGATGGAGGAGCTACCTGTCTTGGATGGTTTTAGTATTACTATTATTGCAAGTATTTATTTTACGGATGCACAGTAAATAAAAAAAAAATAAACTTACAAATATTAAAAAAATAGAAAACAGACAACCACAAATAAACTAAAAATACAAATTAAGAAAGTAAAGAAATAAAAATAATCTATGTATATATATAAATAATAACTGATTTATTAATATGCTACTATAATACATTCAGTACTAAATATCTTAAAATATCACAAATGGAAAATCTCTGCCGTAATAACACATAATGCTCCATCTTTCGATTAGTAGAAAATATTACCATTTTTAAAACAGATAAATCACACATTTCAGACAACTTATTCCTTGGAATGATGTAATACCCCCACTCCCTGTTCCATACAACTATTAGGAATTCTTCCTGATAAACAATCAAATTCCAAAGCTTTGGTATGTAATTCAACATTATATTAAGATCTTTAACATTTAAAGATTTTTCCATAAATCTACTAATATATGCTATCATACTAAATGATTACATCTCGCTGTCATGTGGGTTAGTAAACACCCAATTTTTTATACTTCCAGCTATTTATGTAGGAATACCTCTAAGAGCATAAATGAAATGAGAGATTCACTTTAATAATGTTATTTTTAATCGCACAACATAAAGAATTGTTAATTCATCTATTCAAATCTAATTCAATCCTTTCTAAAAGTTTCAATAACCCGTGTTTAATTCCACATATTTAAACATTCTTTAGGGTATATAAAGCTCCAGATATTTAATGTATTTTTTTAAAAATCACAAAACCCATCTCTCTACATACAGTAGCTGTATTGATATTTAAGGGGTCAGAGAAAGTTAGCAAGTTATCAATTACTCTTAGAGTACAGAATATTTTCCAAAACCTTTATAAAATTGGAAAAAGAAAGAGGAATGTTTCACATGCTAATGTATGGACAGGAAGACATTTAGAAATAATTGCCATAATCTAGATTGGCAAAACAGTGTATAGGAGGTCCTCAATTTATAACAGTTCAGTTAGTGATCATTCATAGTTAGAATAGCACTGAAAAAAATAGACTAATGACCATTTTTCACACTTAACAACTGTTGCCGCATCTCCATGATCATAGGATGAAGATTCAGATGCTTGGCAACTGACTCATATTTATGACGGTTGTTGGGTCCCAGAATAATGTCATGGCAGCTTGTATGACCTTTGGACAAGCAAGTGAATGGGGATTCACTTAACAACTGTGTTACTAAATGAACAACTGCAGTGATTCACTTAACAACTCTGGCAAGAAAAGTTCTAAAATGCAGGAAAACTCATTTAACAACTGTCTCATTCAGCCACAAAATCTTGGGCTCCATTGTGGTTATAAGTCAAGGACTGGTATCCTGTATTTCACAATACTATAGAAGCGTGGCCCTTGGACAAATGAACCAACTTCTCACACTCTTGTCAATAGAAAGGTCAATAGACATCTCCAAGGATGCTCATGATTTCCATTTTTTATACTCTGTTCTTTTGGTACAATGGACTGGAGCTATTTTTCCATTACAGGAGTATGCTCTGCAAAATAAGATATGATTGCACTATTGCAAAGGTATAGACAGTAGTTTCCTTCATGTTGAGCATGTTTCCTGCTGACTTTACAGACATGTTCATGTAATTATTTGGCAGCAAAACAGAAATGATTTGCCATTGTTTTATTTAATCCTGGGGTTCCTTGGGTATCTCTCCTTGAAATATTAATTGGACCTGAACCCATTTAGAGCCGAGGTGGCGCAGTGGTTAGGGTGCAGTACTGCAGGCCACTTCAGCTGACTGTGATCTGCAGTTCAGCGGTTCAAATCTCACCGGCTCAAGGTCGACTCAGCCTTCCATCCTTCCGAGGTGGGTGAAATGAGGACCCAGACTGTGGGGGCAAGTTGCTGACTCAATTTGCTAAAAAATTTGTAAACCGCTTAGAGAGGGCTAAAAGCCCTATTAAGCGGTATAGAAGTCTAATTAATAAATAAATAAAGCTTCTGAGATCAGAGAGGTTCAACCAGATGCTGCCACCTGCTGAGACATTATAAACGGATTTGAAATCATGGTGTGTGTGTTTTTTTACCATTGTATTCTCTACCTGACTTGAACAACTGACAGTCTAGACAAGTCTCACACCATAGAGATCATTCAAGAAACCATGCTAAAGCCTGGCTTTATACACCCAGAAAGATAAATCAGTAAAGTCTGCTGAGCCGTTGCAAAGAAGCGGTGACATTTATAACATTCACCCATTTTGACAAAAACTTGTGAGAGAGGAAGTGTACATATTCTGCCTGGAAAAAACAACAACAACCGATTTCCCTGAACTGCCTCTATCCTGCCTGAAGGGAATATTTTATTGTTATTTATGAAAGGAACAAAGGTTTGCCCTTTAAAGGCCAAGAAAGTAATTTCACAGGACAATTCAAAGTAATTTAACTTAGAAAGGAAAAGACCTGCATTCTACAGCACTTACTCCTTAGTAAGGTAATGA
Organism: Thamnophis sirtalis; assembly: GCF_051295495.1. Taxonomy (NCBI): domain Eukaryota; kingdom Metazoa; phylum Chordata; class Lepidosauria; order Squamata; family Natricidae; genus Thamnophis; species Thamnophis sirtalis. The sequence goes on from NW_028261383.1 coordinate 163,277,881, forward strand.
TGTACAGAATTGTGACAGTACTGAGATTTTTTTTAAAGAAAGAAATCTGGAAATTCTAAAATCTCTTTCTTTTCAGGTAGAGAGAGGGATCCCTACTGAGATTCAAAAGATGTAATATAGTCCGCTTGCTTGCTCATTCTTTCGTTCGTTCATTCATTCATTCATTCATTCATTCATTCATTCATTCATTCATTCATTCTATTGAATTCAATTCAGGCACACTTGACTTCAAACTACTCACCATATAAAACAATAACCTAATAGCAAACAAAACAAATTGAGTTGTTTCTGTACAAAAATATAAACAAAACCACATCTAACAAAAGGGCTCCATCATGTACACATGGTTTCATTTTATTCAAAATTGTATTTACTCAAAATAGTCTGCTTAGTAATTTTTTAAAAAAGAAATCTATTTATATAAAAGCTGTCAGGCCAGCCTCCCTCAGCAACCAAGAAAGAAACCACTTAACTCCATTTTGCAGAATTAAGAGTACTTTTACTGGTTATGAGAAGATAGCAGCTAAGCAAAGCAAGATCTGAGGCAAAAGTGCGCGTAATCATAGATATCAATATGTGACCCAAACCCTTCTCCCAACCCCACCCCATCCCAAAGTCCAATCCTCAAAAACCCTCAGGTGTCATGTGAGTCTTCATCTTCAAAAAGCATCATCAGGTTGGTATGCAGGACAGTTGGCCTTGGCGGCCCCATCCAGCATGCGCAGTAGATGGTGAGAACAAAACTCCCTTTTACAATCTCTCCTGTACTTAAAACTTCCCTTCCCAAATACCATGCCTTCCCCTCCCCGTTTCAATGACAGCCGAAAGCAAGTGGCGAAGCAGAGGCTGACATCAGCCAAATACCACTCACTCATCACAAAATCTCCAGAACTATAAAGCCTACAAACATATACTATATCTTCCTCTTGGCTTTTAGGTGCTCGCTAAGAAAGGATTTTTAGAAATGACCATCAGATTATCAGTATTTCGTATACAGTATTATATTAACACATGCCAATGCTAAGGAGTTAGACATTCTACTCCCCCTCCCAACCTGAAAGGAACTCCATTCCAACTGCCAGTTGCCTTATATGGACGTGGCCAGTGCATGACTCATCCAGCCTGGTGGCTGGAGTTTAGACATTCTACTCCCCCTCTCCACCTGAAAAGAACTCTGTTCCAACTGCCAGTTGCCTTACATTAACATGCTAAGGAGTTACACATTCTACATTAATTTTCAGGCTTTAAGTGTCAATGTATCAAGCCCAGTCATAACTACTCATTGATTATCAAGCCCGAGCACATAGTTTCATAGCAAAGCATGGGTATCCAGGTAGTTCTTCATTTCTCCCTCCCTCCCTCCCTCTCTCTCCCTCTCTCTCTCTCTCACACACACACACACACAAATCCATCCACCCCTTCCTAAAGTTCATGTTTTTCTGCATACTTTTCCTTACCCTGTACATTTTGAGAGCCAATTTAGAGAAGAGAAATCTGTCAATCTGTAAGAGTAAATGCATTCTGTGTTGCATATTGATTCAGGAACGGTAATTATGGGTAGATCTGATCAAAAAGTCAGCAAATGCATTTGTTCTTTGATACCTACACTTTTCAGAATTCTGCAATGCAGCCTTCCAGAGAAAGAATGAGGCACAAGAACATGGGACATTAAAATGTATTCCAGGTCACTTCGGCTTTGATGCCAAGTAAATGGGGAAGGTGGGGGAGAGAAGGAAAAAAAGCACCTTGGCATCTTTTATTGCTAATGGATGATGCCATTGTTCAAAGTAGATATAAACACATATTGTCCTATCACACAACAGTACCGAATTTTGAATGCTAAATACAACATGCACCTTGTAGCTATTCCATACACCCCCCAATCACCTTTTTGACACACAGCTCCAAGGCATGTTTACAGGCATGTAGGACACACAAAGAATACTATAGAAGGAACCTGGTTACAGAGAAATGTGAGGTCCACTTGATCACTGCTTCATTGTAGGAATCCTGAATACAGGGATGAAAGTTTTAACTTCTCTGTTAGACTAATTGGTCTGTCCACAATGTGGGTGGATCAAGAAGATCATAATTTATTCTCATTATTTTTCTGGTTTTCCTATCCAGGACTTTTAATTCTGCTTGAGTTCCAGCTATGTATCTAATGCAGAGGTGGGTTCCTACCAGTTCGCACCTATTCAGTAGAACCAGTTCGTCAAATCTAACGAACTGGTTAGAAGAGGTTCCACCAGTGGACCCGGAAAGCAGGCCACACCTACAGAAGAGGTTCCAAAATTTTTTGAAACCCACCACTGATCTAATGACTAGAATTGCCCAGGTGTTAATTGCCTTGATAATATTTTCTCTTCTGAGTTTGGACCTTTAAGATCTTTTTCACTCTCATGATGCATTCACTTCTGACCTCCTTGACATCAAGTGTTCTTGATGTTGTCACTTTGAAGGGTGTCCAGGTATTTGTAGTAATCTTCATCCAGATTCTTGATGTTTTTTTTCCCATAGGGCATCTTGATTTCCTCCGTTTTTAAATTTATTTATTTATTAAACCTCTATGCTGCCCATCTCACTGAGGCGACTCTAGATGGCTTGCAGTCATACAATTAAAATACCATGTATAACATTAGAACAATAAATAAGAATCATGCATATAATTTTCACTCTTTTTCCTCTGTTAATGATAAGGCTGGCGCATTTGTCCACTTATTATTTACTTGTTAAAATATTTTATGAATATTTTATTTATATTAGTATTGAATGGTTTTTACTATTGTTATTTGTGCTTGATTCAATAAATAAATATTCTATTAATGTTTTATAATTAATTATAAAATAATAGTATAATTTTAATAAACTTGTAATATATTTTAATACATTTATATTTCAATAAAAGTATGGTATATTTTGATAAAAATAATATATTTTAATAAAAATAATATATTTTAATAAAAATATAATATAACTTTTATTAACAATCATAATATAATTTTATTAAAATATAATATAAATTATAATATAGGACATATTGATAAATATAAACCATACAAGCAAAAGCTCTTTTGGGGTCCACTAGGATTTTTAAAAATGGGAAGGAGTCCTGAGAACCAAACACTGCTCTACCGTAGATTTAATTCAGAATCTTCCTGGCTGTGCTGGGTCAGCTCTGGTTACCTACCAGTTTACTTCATGATACACGATCACAACTTTGTGAGGAACCTTTTGTTTTTTTATCTCTTCGTAAGAATAGTTGTAGTAGCAGTACTAATATTTGCCGGGAGCCCTATACCTGATTCTAGATTCTTTGACCTTGAATTGTTCAATGTTTGTTGTCCCATGAATATCTGTGACACTGCTAAAATGCCAATTTAAAGCCTCTTCAACTCCTTATTTAGAAGTCATAATGCTACGACTAGTTTAGCAGTGTCATATCGACACAAAGGGTCACCCTTTTCGATTGCAAGCTGCGCAACCTTTATATTCAATATTATCTACTTTCTTTCTCTCCACAGACTCTCTTCCAAAGCCCAGATGAAGGTTGGCAGGTCTATACATCAGCTCAGGCTCCCGATGGCAAATGTCTGTGCACAGCAGTCATCCCTGTTCAGGGCACCTGCTCACGAGACTTGCGCAGCCGGCAGCTACGGCAGCTCATGGAGAAAGTAAGTGAAGTGTTTCCTACCTGTGGGAGAAAGTGGTTTAAGCAATGAGAGCCTTCAGATTTGTTAGGGGAGCCAGCATGCCCCATGCTCTTTTCCTGTTCCGTTTTCTCTCCATTTCATTCATAACTGCTCGGGATTTATCCCTGATTTTTATAAGATTGGGGATTAAGATCTGGTGAAATCCAACTGAGGCGTGATGAACAGAAGTCATTATCCCCCAAACCTGGGAAATAGTAGTTATGATCCAATTTAAACAGAGCACAACTTCTGATCTGTGGCCTGGTTTCATCACCTACCCTAAAGTCGGTGTCATTTATAGAAGACATATTTAGCATTTCTTGAAAGGAGTTTGAAGTGCCTTCCCAACATTATATCCTCAAAATCATTCACTCATGGTCATTAAAAATATTCCCCAATACTTGATTTATGAAGGAGAAAGGATCTTGCCATCAAACTAAGACTTCCTTTATTGGGCAGAAACCCTCTACCCCAAAACAGTTAGTTCAGGACCAGGATTTGACTAATGTTTTAGCCATCTATCAACATTTTTCTGTTGGATAACAACACCAGGGAAATGCACCTATCTTTTTCCTTCACTTGTGCCACATTAAATTTGAGTTAAGTGCTAATTGCTGACTTGGTTACTAAAGCAAAACACTAGTAATGAAGGGAGTGCAAAATATGCTGGTATACTTGATTTGTAGCTCACAGATTGAATGAAAACACATTCATGTGGTTTTGAAGAGCACCCCATCATCTAGGAAAGATTTTTTTTGTGATGAAGACTTGAGCCACACCTTATTAAGCGTGCACGACAAAACCGCGGTCCACTAAAGCGCGCCTGATTAAAGCGCGTCGCTGACGTCATCAGCAGCGCAACAAAAACGACCGCGGAGAAAAAAGGGCGCTTTAAAAAGCACTTTTAAAGCAAGCCGATTCACATAAAGGTAAGGGTTAGGGTTAGGGTTAGGGTTAGGTTAAGGGTTAGGGTTAGGTTTAGAGTTATGTTAAGCGTTAGGGTTAGGTTTAGGGTTAGGTTAAGGGTTAGCGTTAGGTTTAGGGTTAGGTTAAGGGTTAGGTTTAGGGTTAGGTTTAGGGTTAGGTTAAGGGTTAGGTTAAGGGTTAGGTTTAGGGTTAGGTTTAGGGTTAGGTTTGGGGGGGTTAGGTTTGGGGGGGTTAGGTTTAGGTTTACGCGTTAATTTTAGCTTTACCGCTCACAGCGTGCTTTTTTCGTCGCGCTGTGATGACGTCAGGTACGCGGTTTCGGCGAGCGCGCTTTAGCCGACCGCGGTTTTGTGGTGGAACCCTTATTAAGTATCCTAATCATTGCACAACACTGGGCATCGCTGGCTTCATGCTGATACCCACATTTCTACAGCCACCTGTTCTGGCTGTATCAACTGTGCATATATTCCCATTTGAAAATCTCTTGGATTTTGCAAGTTCTAGCTCACAGTGGTTTCACTGAGTGACAACAGTGATGATAATGAATGATGATGAAGATGATAACACAATGATAATTATAATTATTATTGTATTGGTGAATAAATGGGCAGATGGTCTTTCAAAATGTCACTGGAGAAAAGGCTCTGCCAGTGGCCAACGGTCTGCAGCTGATGGTACCTAGAACAGGTCCCAATTGTTGGATCAAGTAGGACAAGTAGAGACAATTGGGGAGCAGTGGTGTCACATCTGAGGTGGGTTCCTACCAATTCGCACCAGTTCGGTAGAACCGGTTCGTCAAATCTCCCGAACTGGTTAGAAGAGGTTCCACCAGAAAGCAGGCCACACCTACAGAAGAGGTTCCAAAAATTTTTGAAACCCACCACACACACAGAGAGAGAGAGAGAGAGAGAGAGAGAGAGAGAGAGAGAGAGAGAGAGAGAGAGAGAGAAAGAGAAAGAGAAAGAGAGGAAGAAAGAAAAAAAGAAAAAAAGAAAAAAGAAAGAAAAAGTGAGAGAGAGATGAAAGGAAAAAAGGAAAAAGGGACAGAGACAAAAGGAAGGAGAGAGAGAGAGAGAAAGAAAGAGAAAGAGAAAGAGAAAGAGAAGGAGAAAGAGAAAGAGAGGAAGAAAGAAAAAAAGAAAAAAAGAAAAAAGAAAGAAAAAGTGAGAGAGAGATGAAAGGAAAAAAGGAAAAAGGGACAGAGACAAAAGGAAGGAGAGAGAGAGAGAGAACACATGGCCAGCAAGCCACTCCCACCAGGTCACATGGCTGGCAAGCCACTCCCACAAAGGAGGCCACACCCACAGAGTAGGTTCGAAATTTTTTTGAAACCCACCACTGTGTCACATGCACTGAGTAACCAGCACTAGTGCCTGCCTATGCTTTTGCTTTCTGCACCAGTTGAAACTTCCACATACTCTTCAAAAGCAACCCCATGTAATAGTCCAGTCTGTCAGTCACACAGCCATAAGTAAATGTGAGCAGAGGGGCCTGAGTTCAGGAATGGGCACAACTGACACCATTGTGCTAAAGTTGTTCTAGCTATGGCTGCCACCTGCTCATTCAGCAGGAGTTATAAGTCCAGCAGAACTTCCACATGGCACACTGGGTCTGTCTTGGGCTGGGTCTGTCCAGTCAGAACCAAAAATAGAGTGTTTAATTATATAATGGAAAATGTTTAATAAGGATAAGTGAAAACCATGGTGAATAGATTTTGAGAATAATAGTTATAATTATTGTGTGTATAAGATTTATAATTTGTATTTAAAAGAGATGGTACCCAGATAGTACACTGCCATTATGAATATGGAAATGTTATATATATATAAAACAAAGAAAATTGCATAATAAAAAATAATAATTAAAAAGAGAACCAAAGATAGAAGGTCTCTGGAACCAGGAGGCCCAAAATCCCAAAGCTACTCTGCCTTGCCTGGGGTTGAACTTAAGCCTGTTGCTTCCCATCCAAGCTCACCCCCCCCCCCCAACAACCTCCAGGGACTGAGACAGAACCTCCATGGCATCTCTCGGGCAATCCAAGGTAGAATTATAAAGCTTTGTATCTTCATATTAATGATACCACTCCAAAATGTTAAGTGACCTCACCCAGAAACTTCATGTAGATGTTAAACAATGCTAATAACATGACTTTATCTACAGTTGCCTTTCTGGATAAAACTTAAGGCACCCCTCCCTCTTTTATTCTCTCCAAAAGTGAGAAAAGTCGTTTAGGTATAGAGATTATATATATATATATATATATATATCTATATATCTATCTATCTATCTATCTATCTATCTATCTATCTATCTATCTATCTATCTATATATATATATATATATATATATATATATATATATATCTATATCTATATATATCTATATATATCTATATCTATATCTATATCTATATCTATATCTATATATATATATATATATATATATATATATATATATAATATATATATATATATATATATATATATATATATATATATATATATATATATATATATTATATATATATATATATATATATATATATATATATTATATATATATATATATATATATATATATATATATATATATATATATATATATATATATATATATATATATATATATATATATATATATATATATATATATATATATATATATATATATATATATATATATTATATATATATATATATATATATATATATATATATATATATATATATATATATATATATATATATATATATATATATATATATATATATATATATATATATATATATATATATATATATATATATATATATGGCAGTTCAAATCTCAGTAAGCTCAAGGTTGACTCAGTCTTCCATCCTTCTGAGGTGAGTAAAATGAGGACCCAGATTGTTGGGGGCAATAGGCTGACTCTGTAAAATCATTTAGATAGGGCTGTAAAGCACTGTGAAGAAGTATATACATCTAAGTGCTATTGTTATTGCTAGACAGAGTTTGGAATAAGATACCGTATTTTTCGGAGTTTAAGATGCACCTGAGTATAAGGCGCACCAAGGTTTTGAAGAGGCAATTTTTTTTAAAAAGTAGGTAGGTACATAAATGGATAAAGAGGGAGAGAAAGAGAGAGAAATACAGTAGGTAGGTAGGGAGAGAGAGAGAGTAGTTAGGTAGGTAGGTAGGTAGGTAGGTAGGTAGGTAGGTAGGTAGGTAGGTAGGTAGGTAGGTAGATAAAAGGATAGAGAGAGAATTAGAGAGAGATAGAGAGATAAAGAAATACAGTAGGTAGGTAGGGGCAGAGAGAGTGAGTGTTAGGTAGGTAGGTAGGTAGAGGGATAGAAAGAGAGAAATAGAAAGAGTTAGAGAGAGAGAAATACAGTAGAACAGATAGGGAGAGAGAGTAGGTAGGTTGGTAGGTAGAGGGATAGAGAGAAATAGAGAGAGAGAGAAATACAGTAGATAGGTAGTGAGAGAGAGAGAGAATAGGTAGGTATGTAGGTAGATAGAGGGATAGCGAGAGAGAGAGAGAAATACAGTAGATAGGTAAGGAGGGAGAGAGAGTGGGTAGGTAGGTCAGTAGATAGAGGGAGAGAGAGAGAGAAAGAGAAATACAGTAGGTAGGGAGGGAGGGAGAGAGCGTAGGTAGGGAGGTAGATGTTTCCAGGTGTATTTATCCATGTGCTGGAGAAGGAAATCGCTGACAATCTGCAGCACCTAAGATCTTGTTTCTGCTGGCACAGTACTTAATCAATATAATTCTCATTAATCCGTTTAAAAGCTTTCCCAAAAGAAAAAAAAAGTTTTTGCACTCTGCAAACCTCCCAAAAAAGGCCCGTTTTTCATGAAAACGGGCCTTTTTTTTTAAAGGCATGAATAGCTTTGGGGGGGGCTTGCAGGGTGCTCCTGCAGGGTGGGGGTCCCAAAACGAGCAAAAAACGGCCCGTTTTTTGCAAAAACAGGCCCATTTTTGTAAAAACAATTGCATGCATAGCCTAATAGAGGCTTATAGAGTGCTGCTGGGAGGATGGGGGGGGGGAAAAATGGCCCATTTTTGCTCATTTCTGCCCTCCCCAGCCCCCAGGAACTCTCCGAAAGCCTCCATAAGGCTATGCACGGCCAGTTTGGTGAAGGGGCAGGGCTTCAGGAGGCAAAAAATGCTATATTCAGTGTATAAAACGCACCCAGATTTCCAGCCTCTTTTTTTAGAAAAAAGGGCGCGTCTTATACTCTGAAAAATATTTGCAAATGGAGCATCAACATCTTGAAAAACAGATTTAGTGTCAGGAGTACCAGTTAGAACTAAAATATATCAAAGAAGTTGCAAAATGCCAATCTGGGCTCTCATTTAGACTCTCTTCCACCTTTTTTTTTATCATCACTGGATTCCACCCCTGCCCCTTTATTCATATCAGACTGGCTGGAAGCCGAAGACTTTGATCCTCCTGTGAGTGGTGCTGTGTTTCTTCTTCTTCCTCAAAAGGCAGCTTTGCCTCTTAGGATGCAAGGGAGAAGTCAGGGAGCTTCCTTTTGTCTCACCTTCTCCTCTTTAATGAGATGCAAATAGGGCCTTTATGGTTCCTGGTGGAGCAGCGGCAGCCGGCCGCACGGCAGGATGAGCAGTAAATTCCCTTTCCTCAAGATTAATTGCCTTAAAATCTCATTACCAAGGGAAGACTGCTTCCCATTGACTTTGCACGTGCAAATAAAGTATTTATTAGCCAAATAAGGATCATGCCAATTTACTGTTGCAATTACTATGGGTCTTTTCACCAGGGAGTTGCAGAGAAGAATCTGTTGAGCTTCAGCTCAGTTTTCGCGTAGCTTTGAAAGCTCCAGGATGAGCCAGAATATGACAACTTGGTGAAGGGATGCACATCTGCCTTGGCCTACATGAGAATAAGAGGAAGGGGAAGAAATTAAATTTCTAGGCCTCTCCATCTTTAATAGTGGAGTCTTTGAGGTACTAGCAATGAGGATTAATTGGTTTACCCTCTTATAACAAAGACAAAGTGAATGTTCGAGGAGGAAAAGTTAAGCATGTTGGTAAGAGTTTATAAAGATTGAACAGATGGAAAGGAAAAATAAAGGTAAAGGAGGCTTGATCTTTTTTTTATTCTGCTGGTTATTGACTGGAATTAAATAAATAAATAATATATATCTTGAGATTTTTGACTCGAAAATCTCGAGAAATAAATAATGCAGGTTAATAAAATGTCACACAATCCCCATTTTCTGACTTTCCTTGGGAGGCGAGGGAAGAGAAGGGAGCCATATATTTCTGATCTTTTTGCATTCTAGCTTACGTGAAAGCATTGAAAAATATGTCTGAATGGTAAAGGCGATAAAACAGGCTGCCAAGCATAACATAAAGCCCAAGAGTTTTTCTCCATTCAAAACCAAGACAAATTACTGCCCTGTAATCTTCATAAAAAAGAGCTGGGGGTGGGAAGTATTCAAGAATAATATTTCAATAAATAAAGTAAAATATGAATGAGCTAATAAAATATTAAATACTTGTTACAACTTGATATTGTAGCCAGTCTTAAATAGAGCGATTTGGGAGAGCCATTATAGGTTCACAGAGAAGCAAGCAGAAATACTGAGGATGATGGGAGTTGGACTCCCCCCTTCTGGAGGGTTGGGGGAGGCCTGGTTGCAGATTTGTTTTGGATGCATAGAAGGTTTCCAGATAATAAACGCCTGTTGGAAATGCAAGCACAATTTGAGATATCTCTGTCTGCATGCACACACAGGAACATTGCCAAGATCAATAAATCGTACCATCCTGGTTTGCATGCTTAGCTTCCTTTCTACATATCTTTTTTTTAAATCACTTTTAGCTTATGTTAACCCTTGTAAATACAGGTAGTCCTCGACTTACAACAGTTCATTTAGTGACCATTCAAAGTTACTACATCACCGAAAAGAAGTGACCATTTTTCACACATCGTTGTAGCATCCCCATGGTCGCGGTGATCAAAATTCAGACCGTTGGTGACAGACTCACAATTATGAGGGTTGCAGTGTCCTGGGATCATGTGATTCCCTTTTGCGACCTCCTAACAAGCAAGGTCAATGGGGAAACCAGATTCACTCAACAGCTGTGTCACTAACTTTACAACTGTTCTTTGTTGTTGTTTGTTGTTGTTTATTATATTTATATGCCGCCCTTTTCCCCCGAAGGGGCTCACAACTCAAACCAGGGAAGGGGGATACAGACAAAAATTAAAAACGACACATAGCAATGCATAATTTAAAACACACAACAGTCATACCATTCAAGACGGGGGCAACAGCTCTTTAGCCCCAGGCCTGTCGGAACAGCCAGGTTTTAAGGGCTATGCAGAAGGTCTGGAGGGTGGTGAGGGTTCAAATCTCCATGGGGAGTTCGTTCCAGAGAGTCGGAGCAGCCACAGAGAAGGCTCTCCTCCAGGTAGTCGCCAGTCGACACTGGCCGGCGGATGGAATTCGGAGGAGGCCTACTCTATGGGATCTAATCGGTCTAGTGGAGGTAATTGGCAGCAGTGATTCACTCGACAACTGTGGCAAGAAAGGTGGTAAAATGGGGCAAAGCTCATTTAACAAATGCCTCGCTTAGCAACATAAATTTTGGGCTCAATTGGGGTTGTAAGTCGAGGACTACCTGTACATTTTTTTAAAAAACTCTTTCTCTGACTTTGGCTCTGCACGATTAGTACTTTCCTACCATTACTATGGTCGTTGTGTTCCTCTGCCGTTGTGGCTTGCTTCCTTGGGCTTATTTCAAGCTGCAGAAGGAGATTCTCAGAGCAGGGAGGTGACCACAGCATATGGTCCCTGTCTGGCAGTTCAGACTCAATTAATGTGACTGAAAACACAGGACGGGGAGAAGCTGCCCAACCGAGTGTGCTGAATCTTCCTCTGCTGGAACAGTCACGACTATAACACCATCAATACCAAAGCAGTCAGCCATTGACAGCACCTCTCTCGCACACTCTGAGTCTCCCTAATAGGAACAGGAGGGACAAGCAGCTCGTGTTCTCAGCAGACAAGGTTAGACTAGGAGAGCAATTTCAGCTCTACCAATCACTTAAACGCAAAGCTTAGCAGCTGAGATACTGGAGGAAGGTCTTTGTCAATGGATAGGAGAAGCTTAAGGAATGTTTAGCGTGAAAGGCAAACAAGTATAATTTTTTAAAAAAGCAGATGTACACTCTACAGGTTGATTTATAGTCCTTCATTTATTTTTATTTAGAAAAGTTATATTGCTCGCACATGGTGACTCAAGGCAGCTTACAGAGACATAAAAGCACAATATAAAAGAAAGAAGAATAAAATAATAATAACGCCCACCATCCCACCCCGGTGACAACACAAATTCATACTAACCATTTACTGGGCTCCGTCCCACTCTGGGTCCCCCAGGCCCGCTAGCAGAACCACGGCCTCAGGGCCTTCTGAAAGAGTGAGGGCCAGTCTAATCTCCGGGGAGGGGGGAGACGATGTTCCAGAGAGAGGGAGCCACCACAGACAAGGTCCTTCTTCTGGGTACCCCCAGATGTATCTCCTTAGGGGACAGTAGATGTGACTAGCAAGTGATGGTCCCTTAGATAACCTGGTCCCAAGCCATTTGGTGACCATTCAAAGTTAACAATGGCACTGAAAGAAGTGACTTATGGCCATCTTTTTTCACATTTTTGACTGTTGTAGCATCCCCCATGGTCACATGATTTACATTTGGATACTTGACAACTGACTCACATGTATGACAGTTGTAGTGTTCCAGGGTTAAGTGATTACCTCTTGCGACCTTCTGACAAGCAAAGTTAATGGGGAAGCCTCAATCATTGTGGTGAGAAAAGATGTAAAATGGGGCAAATTTCTCACTTAGCAAAATATAAATGTTGGGCTCAATTGTGGTTGTAAGTTGAGGACTACACCTGTACAATTCTTAGTGATCTCACAGAAAGCCGGCAATGGTATTCAGTCATTCGGATCAGTTCAGGCGAACCAGTAGCGGAAATTTTGAGTACTTCGGAGAACCAGTGAATACCATCTCTGTTGGGCCCGCCCTCCTGCCCCCCCCACATCGTTCCCTGTCTTGTATTCCCTTGTTTTTTACCTCAGCTGATTCATGCAGCAAAGCAGATTGCCACGTCTCAGCTGAGGAAAAAACAGTTCAGCTCACCAGCGCTGACACCGAGGGCGGTGTTTGAGTGCTGTGCGTTTGCGCACATGTGAAGCACGCTCTCATAGGACTGGTAGGAAAAGATTTGGAATCCCACCACTGCAGAAAGCCTGTTCTTTCCACTTGTTCGAATACTGGAACTCAGTTGTTCTTGTTTGCAAGGTTGGAGTTCTTTCATGGTGAGATTTTCCATTAACCATATTTTCCATTAGATGTGCCTTTAGTTTTTAAATGACCCAAATTAGTTATTTAACAAAAATCTTTATTAAGTATTGTGCTAATATGCAGTACTTAAGCAACAAACCTGGTGGCTGAATGTCTCTCAGTCTGTGAAATTTGATTTTTTTTAACTTTGGTTAAGTTTTTGGGGGAAACTGCATTGATGGGGTTCAAATGAAGCCAATCCATTTGATTAATTTCCATTTCAGCATTCCCTGAACATCCAGAAGATAAGCAAGTTATCTAGGCCAGGGATCTCCAACCCTGGCAACTTTTAAGACTTGTGGATTTCATCTCCCAGAATCCCAGCTTTCCTGGCTGAGGAACTCTGGGAGTTGAAGTCCACAAGTCTTAAAGTTGCCAAGGTTGGAGACCTCTGGTCTAGGCTATGTGTGAAACATACAGACAACCAAGTTCATGATGCCTACCAACTGAAATGGCATGAAGTCCAGGCTGTCCATACCTTGAACTTACTCATGTCGTACTTCATGAAGTAGTCTTACGAGATCTCTAGGTTCCACCCTGAAGCTTGAGATTTCTGATTCATTCTTGGGGGAGAAATTTAATTCAGGGCTGTTTTCTGGTCTGGCACACTTAACAGGCTCAGTGGTAGTGTAGAAGCTAACTGGCCTACATGGGCACGAGGCGCTCAAGCGACTAGGTGCTCAAGTGACTAGGAAATGCAGCAGCAGCATTTTAGCATGACGTGGAAAGTGCTTTAATGAAGAGGTCCCCAACCTTTCCAGCTTTGCGGACTGGCAGCAGCAGCGAGAGGCAGGAGAGGAGACGATTCCATGCAAGCAGCAGGAGAGCAGGCTTGGACATGCAGCTCCATTTGTGCAAGCGGTGGGCTCGCACGATCACTCACCTGCTGCTTATACGGCCGGGTTTAAACGGGCTGCCACCACAACCTGGGGGTTGGGAACCCCTGCTTTAATGTATACCTGGTTCATATGCACATATGGTTGGTTGATTAATTGATTGACTATGATTGGTATGCCATTTTAATCCCCAAAGCCTTTAAACAGCTTGAAAAATCATACAAACATTACAGAAAAAGAGTAACAAGGAGAAACAATAACAATACACCACAGGTCTGTAAAGAGCGGTCGATAGCGTCCAAACCCATAGCAAGATGGTTTCTCTTACCATGTATCTAATGTTAATGGTACCATTAAATAAGTTGATGTTTTTAGTTTTAGACTTTCAATATGATTTGATATGTTGTTTTAACTTTTAATTGGGAGCTGTCCAGATTTGCTTAGAAGATGGACAGCTCTATCAATGTTTAAAATAAAAGAAATAAATAACTTCCAAGGCTCTTTTTTCTTTTACAAAAACAGACAAACAAACCCTAAAAGGATAAGCTTCATATTTTTATTTCATTTATAAAAGAAGAGGGGAAAAAAGACAACAGTACTGAAATGTGTATATATATGAGAGATGCTAGACTTTCTGAAGGGTTCTGGCTACATCATTTATTGCTGATTCATGACCTTTGGCCAAGCTATAAATCAGTGGGGGGTTTTTTCACTTTTAAATTGGCATTCCTGTGATAACAGGATTCCACATCCCTAGACCTACCTTCCTTGGGATCAGGGAGAAAGGAAAGAAATGAAAAATCATCAATCTTTGAGGCGATATGGATAAAAACAAGAAGCAAGACACACTCATATCTTGTTCAGCAGACCTGCATATTCCCAAGAATATTGAAACAGCCAAATAAATCTCTGTCTTTCAAACAAAATAAGGTGCTTCTTGCAAAAAGTATTTGCAAAAGGAATCTCGGAACTGCTCCTCCAGTGTGCATCCATTGATCCTGAGGCTTCTATTAATGGTAGCAAAAGCAATCTCTCTGTGTGTGCGTGGGGGGGGGGGGAGGTTTCCTCTTACCAGCTCAGGTGAAAGAGAATCTGATGGATGTCTTTCAAAAGAGAAGGTAATATCAGTGTGATTCTCTTGGGTGCAGACCTGCATTCTTGCCCTTGTGTACATGTGTATGATATTCTGCCTTTCACCATACAGTCCTCTCTCTGATGATCTGCAGCCTTCCTGCCTTCGAACTAAACCTTACGAGAAGACATCATTATGGTATTCTTCCCAACATGGCATTTTCCAATTTGCTAGCTAGGTAAATTGCAGAATGACACATAGCTATGGAAGGAGAAGAAGAGGAGGAAACCTACAAGCAATAGCCTTTCTGTACTTCTAACAAGCAAAGCAACCTCCGAAACATTAATAAGAATTTTTTAAAAAAACCATTGAAGAATTGCACTACTACCCAAAAATGCTTGAATAAGCATTTTGGGGTAGCAAAGTAATGCTGTCTGGGGTGTTGAAGAGGTGGAATTCCATCCTGGAGAACATCCGGTTGGAAAGGCTGCCTTGTAGGATCCTGACCACGGCTGTTTCTACTTCAGTTGAATGGCTGATGACATCCTTCCCCCTCTTGACCTATCCTCCTTATCTACTGGATGATACTTGGAATCATTTTTCTTTTTTCTAAGCAATGGAATGCAGGAAAGAAAGTAAGTCAATGTCCCAGGACTCTTTTCTCATATGCTTTTTATCAGCAATGCTTTCATCTATCCAAAAACAGAATAGCAAAGGGCCAAATTTGATGGAGTGAAAGTAGCTGGCAAAAGAAAGGTTTCAAAAGTGGCTGTACCAGACCATGGGATCCTAAGGTAGGGAGAGAGAATTGGGAAGTGACTTGGAATATGGACTGTTCCATTCTATGTTCTCCTTTCTCAACACATAACCCAGAGAGAAGTATGTATATGCATATGCACATGCACAAATACATACTAATACAACATGAAAGAGCACAAACAATATGTTACTTGGATTATACACAGAGAGAGAGAGAGAGAGAGAGAGAGAGAGAGAGGGAGGGAGGGAGAGAGAGAGAGAGAGACAGACAGACAGACAGACAGACAGACAGACAGACAGACAGACAGACAGACAGACAATCTAGGGTCCTACTCCGTAAAGAAGTTGGAAAGAATTCTGGAAGTATTGCATGCTTTTTCTACTTTGTTTATATATCTGGGGAAAATAGCTCTCTTGAGGGATATTCCTCTTGAAGATTCAGTATTACCTCTAGGTTATTGCCACCAAATACCAGCTGCAGTGGGTAAGCAGAGAGATAGTATTTTATTCCCACCTCCTACTTAATAGTATCTCAGAGACATCTGGCAAGCCACCACAAGACAAAAAATGCTGGACCAAGATGATCTTTGGCCTGACTCATCTGGACTGTTCTTATGGTCTTATCCTAAGTGCCCTCTGCTCGGATGGAGCAGCAGTTTCATTCTGGGTCACAAATAAATGGATAAAAGTCCAAGACTGCACAAACTCTACAATCACTTTTTTTCCCACCTGCCATTTAGAAGCATTTGACATTTAATTACCGGTAGCTGCTGTGCTGATGAGGGAGTTGTTGGTGGCAGGAAACAAAACGGTGGGCAGCCAGGAAGACATAAAAGAATTCTGTGGACACTGGTGGCTTGGGAAAGAGAAACAATTGCTCCCTGAAGAGCAACAATTAATAGTTTCTGGCGAATTAAAACCGTGGACTTCCCAACCATGAGCTACCTTGTCTGCTACTCTGGATGTTCTCTTGCTGCTAAATTACCAGCTGGCCAAATAGTTTTTTTGAATGAAGTGTCCCAGAATAATGTTGAAGGACCCAATTTGGGTTGGTCACTGGGACCAGAGGTTTTGTCTTCTGAGCTTTCAGACTTGTGCTGGAGCCCATTCTCAGGGGATAGCTCCATGTTCCCTGAGGATGGCCTCCAACATGAGCAAATAGATTTTGGACTAAACCAGAGAGAGGCATTAGAAATGATATTTTCCCCACAGGATGAGAGTTTAATTTCAGCAAGCAGCACTTCTGCTGTGCTAATAATTTCTTTGGTGTGTACACTTTTTTTTAATAAGAAAAGAGAAGCAGCAAAATCAAGGACAGAAGGGGAGAATAACATTTCCAAAACCTGAGATGAACCTCACTTATGTTCTACAGTCTGTCAGCATTCCAAATATCATCCAAAACTAAATCAGAGTTCAAGGTAAATCTCTTCAAAAAGTTCCAATGTATTAATAGAGACATGTTGGTACATCTGTTGCAAACCCAAATCTGAACTTCCTGGGGTTTCCACCCAGTTGAAAGTTTATGATCTTGCCCCCACACCCACAAGTTCATCACATGGTCCAATCTTCCTCTGCCACCCTGGCATCCCCACCCATCTAGTTCCGGTCAGGTGCTGAGGTGCGGAGACAAAAGATGACCATGGGCTTCTAGAAAGGAATGTTCTATTTTGACAACAACACATTCTACGATTCTACTCCTTACTATTCCCCCTCCCAATTCCCACTAATGAAACAGCATAATAAAGAAATGGAGAGAGAGAGTGGCAGGCCAAAGATTCTGAAAGGAACCGCTGCAGGCCTGACACAGTCTTAATTTCTATTTCTAAGATGAATGTCATATTTCTTTCCACAGTTTTGGGCAAAAAAAGGGGGGAAACTTTTCAATCAGATTTTATGCTTATCTTTTTCTTTTACATCTTCCAACATCCTTTTTCTCAGCATGATTTTTCTTGGGCAGATAAAAATTCCCCATCTTTTAAAAATTTTACTTGGATCCTTTCTTTTTCAAGTGAAGTACTGTCAAACCGCAAAGAAATAGGAGCACAAAAGCAGAGACTTGGTAGTGAAAGTCTAAAGTTGTTTGTCTCCTGTGCACAGAAGAAATGGGGGGAGAGCCTCAATTGTGTTGTCACAACCACCATTTTTATTTTATTTTTCTTTCTCCCACCCCAGATCCTGCAGATCGCCACTGTTTTCTGTATCAAATGTGGATTATTGAGTCAAAAATTGGTTGGGTTCTCAATCTGGACAACTCCCTTCACCCAAAGGTTTCTTCAGGTGGAATTTGGATTTTCCTTGAAACAGCCTTTGGAAGGCAGCTGTAGAAGATGGCTAGTCTAAACCCAAGGGAGAGCTCAAACAACTAATCAGTCTCCAGTCCATTTACGCCCGCAAGAGTTTTAAATCCAGCCTACCTTGAATTCCATTGATTCTTATGTACCACCTATTCGCTTTGACTATTAGTAGTTGAGATTCTTGTAGAGAGCTTAAGCTTGCAGTAAACCTTCATATTCATTTCAATTACCTGGATTTCCTGATTTCTCATGCCTGAAATTAGCTCTTTGTCCCTTCTTTTACCACACTGCTTTTCCAGAAAGGGCCCTGGGGTCTAAGGAGCCCATGGTTTTGTCTTTCTTTTTAAAGCCTTGGGTGGTGGTGGCTGTGCAGACTTTCTTTTGCTGCTACTTCGTATTTTAGAGCGGTTGTGAGCTCTCCAGGATTCTGCAAGGTGTAGGCAACATCTAATCATTTAAAATAAATAATTAAGTAGCTGCTCTGAGTGCTTAAGAGGGTTAAGTGCTGCTGAGGTTGAAGTCATAAGCAGACAGCAGAGGGTGGATGCATGTGTATAACAATAAATATCTTGCAGAGATAGTATGTGGATGTTTTTACTTGAGCCATGATTGAGTTGCTAGCTTCTTTTATCATACTGTAACTGCAGACGTGTAGAAGAAATCTGTATTCCAGCTCCTGGGATGTACATGCATCAATGAAGTTGGGTTGGGGTGAGTTCAAAAAGGAGAAATGATTCAAATCATATTTATGTGGTAAATGTATATATCTGTTTATATGATATATGTAACTCTGAGAGTCTTATAGAGTTAAAACACAAAAGCAATGCAGCAAAATAACCAAAACCATAATGACAGAAATCATTTAAAGACAATAAAAAACTTTTTTTAAAAAAATCTGCCAACGGCACAATTTCCCTAACAATACAGCTATTTTGCAGACTCCAGACCCACATTACCAGATTCTCCAACTCAGATGGCAAAGCCAGGTCTTCAAACCCTTCCAGAAGGCCAGAAAGGTTGGGACCAATCTGACCTCGGGGGGAATGATGTTCCAGAGGGCAGGTGCCATGGCAGAAAAGGCCTTCTTTCTTGGTCTGATTTGTTTTGTAAACAGAACCCACAACATGCCCATCGTGGACCTGATGAATAGACATGATCTGGGAGAAGCAATCCCCCAAATTCAACTTCAGGGACTCATTGCTCCAAAACATCATGATTGCTGCAGTCACTTAAGACAGACTTTCTCAACCCAGCATTCGCCAAACATTTTTTAACTACACATCTCAATCCAGTCAATTATTTCTAGATATAATCAGCAGAATTTATTCTTTTAAGAGAAATACTCTTTTGGTTTATGACAAGCAAAGTTTTAGGATTTTAACAAAAGGACTTGGGTGTGTAAAAAAATACTTTAATATGGAAATAAAACTCATTTAAAGCATTTATAAATATGGAGAGGATGATTCTTAAATCCCACCCAATTTCACTTCACGATTTTTTCAGATTTTCTGATGAATTTGAGTTTTTTGAAGTTCATCAGGTATTTTATATTATCACCATCCTCAATCTAACCAGGAACAGGGAAACTCTCTACTCCAGATGTTTTCAGGAATTTATCTCTCATTTGAGATAATCAGAATGGCCAGTGGTCAGGGTTGATGGGTTATATACTCCAACAACATGCCTTGAGTCATAGGTTGCTCAACCTTAAGCAATACACTTCATTGGAGTTTATGGAATTGTAAGGTGAGCATTTGATAATGTCAAAAAATAATAATAAAACAATTAACCAATGGAACAACTTGCCTTCAGAAGTTGTGGTTACTCCATAACTGGAGGCTTTTAAAAAGAGATTGGAAAGCCACTTGTCTGGAATGACATATAGTCTCCTGCTTAACAGAGGGTTGGACTAGAAGACCTCCTAGGTCCCTTCTAACTCAGTTATTCTTTTATTCTGTTAAATTAATTAACCATTGCTCAATTCTGTACAAGCAAAAAACTGTAGTAGCAAAATATGTGGTAATAAAGCAATAACAATAACATAATATGAATAGAGAAGTTCTAATCTTCAGGAGATCTAACAACCATGTAAAAGTATCAGCTGAATATCCTTCATTCCAAACAAAAACTAATTTCAACAAACTAACTTGTTAGCTATATATCTAGATATACCATAATTGCACAGGTTTGGGAAAATGCAGGGTTTACTCATTGACAAACTGAAGCCTATTTTCAATTTTTCATTCATGTAGTGATCTTTTCAGGACCTGAAGATAGCCAGGAGATATTGGACATCAGAATTCAGTACTAATAACTGGAGAAAATGGGGGAGAAGTGTCTCCCCTCCCCCCCAGTGTGTGTGAGAGAGAGGGGGGAGAGAGCACTCATATCTTACGCAATTTTGTTTAGTCTGATTCTGTTTCCACATGTTCTACTCTCTCTTACATTTTTGAGGCTCATTAAAGAATTGAGCCCAGCATGGAGAAATGGAAAGAAATAACAAATGTATCCAGACTAATTTTATGAGAACACAGGATTTACCTTTATAGTATACCTATTTTCTCCCTCTCCTCAAAATTGCCTTTTAAAATGTTCTAAGGCTCACAAAGCTGTGGTCACAGCACATTGGTTTTACCCTGGCTTTTATTGTTGGCTTTAATACTTGTAATCTTAGCCTGATTTTTAATGCTGTAAACCAGGCTCACATCACTGTATATCAAGAGGCTGAGGCTGCACACACTGTTAAAAGGTCATTAGTTAGAGCAGTCTTATTCAACCTGGAGCCCTCTGGATATGCTGGACTACAACTCCTAGGATGTTGATCTATATTAGCCAACCGATGAGAATTATAGGCACTTTGACATTACTATTTTGCAGCTCTTTGGGAGAAGTAAAGAAAATACCAACTTGACCGTGGTTTTGATATCAATTGTGTATTGATTTACAATTCTGCTCTGGATTACTGAAAACAACAGCAAAGTTGATATATTTTTCTGAGTCCCTGCAGTTAGGCAACCTAATGAGGAGTATGTATACATTAATATGTACACATTATTTTAATTACCTTTAAAAACAGTTCTCATTGCCATTTGCACCCATTATTAGTATTGGGGAAAGCATCTTATTATAAAATTGCTGTCAGTTGATTTTCAGAAGTTACAAGGCTCTTTAATGCAAGAGAGGAATGGTGGCTTAGCAGCCAAAAAGTCTGTGGAGGAATGTTAATATTTTGTTTACTTACTTATTTTATATAGATAGATAGATAGATAGATAGATAGATAGATAGATAGATAGATAGATGGATGGATGGATGGATGGATGGATGGATGGATGGATGGATGGATGGATGGATGGATGCATGGATGCATGGATGGATGCATGGATGGATGCATGGATGGATGCATGGATGCATGGATGCATGGATGCATGGATAATAGATGTAGAAATAGATAATAGATAATAGATAATAGATAATAGATAATAGATAATAGATAATAGATAATAGATAATAGATAATAGATAATAGATAATAGATAATAGATAATAGATAATAGATAATAGATAATAGATAATAGATAATAGATAATAGATAATAGATAATAGATAATAGATAATAGACATGTCCCTCATATAAATCTACTTTTTACAGTGGATCTTCCTCTTATAGCGATCTTTGAGATTATATTCATTTCTAAACTACCAAGAGTGATGGAAGTATGATGGTAGACCGACAGACAGATAGACAAACAGACAGACAGAAAGAATTGCAAATCACAAGGCAAATACTTTGAAAAACACGAAGGAAGTACAGGGCTGTTAGCAATTTATTTCATTTTTGTGTGGGTGATATGAGAGTTATTTGTCATGCAGCCAGGGGAAATGACAAGATAGCAAATCAAACACAAACACAAGAGACATTTGAGCCAGCCAACCCAAATAGGTTGGAAGAAAGAAAAAATATAAAATGATCTGTCTGTCTGTCTGTCTGTCTGTCTGTCTGTCTGTCTCTCTCTCTCTCACACACACACAGAGACACACTTCCTCCCTACATTATATTTTTTTTAGACAGTTACAAAAAATAAGAGTACCAGACTATGTAACCGTAAAATTATTGGGTTTTTTCAACAAAAATATTTATTAGAATTTCTTGGATTTCTTGTGAGGTTGACTACAGTTCATTCCTACCTGTGGAATGAAGCGTGATAGATTAGAACAGAAAGTTAAACAGCATGGGGGACATCACAGTGCTTTGTAGTGCTAAACAGAAACATGTACCATATGCAGACTCAGTCACTGAATACCACTGTCTGAAAATATCCCTGCATGTAGAAATAATACCTGTGCAATATAGTATCCTAGTAGCTAGTACATGTATAGTGCATAGTATATAATAGTCACGGAGATAATTCTAGTGGAGATCATGGTCATCACTGCTGAAAACTGCTTAGGCAAAAGTAGATTCTTCAAAGACACACTTACTCTGTCTCTTCCCCACAGGAAGTCATCTGTCTTGGCACCTATTGCTGATAATTTGGAGCATTAAAGTTCTAGGGGATATCTTGGGTCAGAGGTCAAGAGATGATTGTTGGGAAACTCCAATATGGTTTTTGTTTGACCCTCCAAACCCACTGTATAGCAGCTTTCCCCAATTTATACCCCACTAGATGTTTCATTTTTACTACAAATCTCATTATATCCAGCCAGTTTGCAGGGGACGATAGAACTTATAGGTCTGGATAGCTTTTTTTTTTTGTTTAGGGGAGACTGCTCAGAATACCAGTTTGCACTCTTGAAAATGTCTTCAAAATACAGGGGTAGAGTAATTAGTGTTGTTGTTGCTCTGTAGAACAAAACATCTAATTAAAATCTTATTTCCATGATCCTAGTCTTGCTTTTTATAATGCAATGGATGCGCAAGAAGCTATTTGCCAATATCTGTCAGCTTCAGGACTTCAGATAAAGTCACAATTCCTTCTTTTGCCATATTTAGATTTGAAAATCCCATCCTACCATAGGTACATTCAACAGTTCAAAGGACCATTAATCTCATCCTCGAGTTGAAAAATTTAAGAGCTGTAGTTTAGTTAGATACTTGAGGTCATTAGGTAGAGAACACCTGCATGGATCTTGTGGACCTCTACAGTTTGAGTGCCATTTCCTTGGGTCTCTTGATTGACCTCAAATGAGGGAAAACAAGACTCCAGCAATCTGTTCTGCACACTTAGCTAGCTTGTCTCCTTTGCATTGTTGATTATAGTCATGACTTCCTCAAGGAGCCTGATTATTCTAGTTCTTGAAAGTGATTCCTTCCTTGCATCCTTCTAAAATTGCCAAGGTCCTCAAAGCTGAGGGAAGGAAAGAGCAAGAAAAGCAATTCATTTGTAGTGCATATCAAGCCCAAACCCATGGCTCTCATAGTTACAGCTCTTCCTCTTTCCTGTACAGACTACTTGAATGAAATGGGTCCTAGACAGCTGAAGTAGCTCATCTCCAACTATTTCTCTCAGGGATGAGTCATCTGCATGTATTTGCTGTCTTGTGTTAGCTTTGGCCTTCCGTATCCTGCTTTTATGAAGATGAGAAGCAAATATAATTGTGTATCAGAAGATGTGAATGCTTAATTTAATTTCTCATGTTTCCCCCTGATTTTTGGAATGTTAAAAAAACATTTTTATGCAAACTTCTGCTGTTATGCATATTTTCTGTGCAATTTATATACATTTCCACTCGCACTTTTCCTAATGCCCACATTTTTGCAAAGATTTTCCCATATATTAGTAGAATAATGAATACATTTTTTTTCAAAAGATATACTGTACTTTTTTTTATAGTGATTCATACTTTTGCTGAACCTTTATCTTTAGTTAGGAACTGCTTTCACAATTTGGAAAGTGTGGATTTTTCTACATAAAACTACTTTCTTTTTAGGGGATCTATGCTCAGGAAGTTGAAAATTGAACCTTTTCTGAAAGTTAAAGCTTTCAAAATCAACATGGGTTAAAGGAATATTGGCTAGATTTTTCTCATATGTCAGACATATATTGAAAGAGTTAGAAAGATGGCTCTGGGTTGGTTGAACATGTATGTTTGTAGGCAACAGGATGGATGGATGGATGGATGGATGGATGGATGGATGGATGGATGGACGGATGGACAGACAGACAACAGACAGACACAGCCCTTCAATACAAGAAAAAACATTGAGTTACAGGGTATAATAACAAATCCTAATAGAGTTTCTATGTTATATACCAAAGGGAATCAAGGCAGAATTATCTTGAGTTTCTTTATCCACCTCTCCTCTCTTTCAAGAATAAGCGGATATTTATGTAAGCACTCTTGCTTTCCTTCTTCGAGATTATTTCCGCACACATTCACAGAAGGAGAGAGATCCAGTTCAGAGGTGGGTTGCTCCGCCCACCCGCCTGGACGCTTCTGCACATGCACAGAAGCATTGTGCCTGAGTGTGCACATGAGCATGAGCAAACTGGTAGCCCCGGGATTTGCAACCCACCTCTGATCCAGTTTTACTTCAACTTTAGTTTCATCGAGGTATGTAATGATATGTGAGAATGACCTTGGGAGACCAGAGGAAAAGCTGCAGGTGATATAATAATCAGACAACATGTCATCAGTCCATTTAAATGGTGGGAAATTCAAAACTGACAAGAGAGCACATTTCCCAACAAATTACAGATAGTCCTTGCTTAACAACAGTAGTTGAGACCAGAATGCTAAGCAACACAGTCATAAAGCATGATATCCTGTGATCATGCTGCTTAGCAACAGAAATTCCAGTGCTTCATGTCACTAATGTGTCACAAATGTAACACCATTGTTAAGTGCAACATCACGTGGTTGTCATTTATGACCTGCCAGTTTTTCCATTGACTTGTTTGTTGGAAGCCTGCAATGAAGGTCACAGGCGGTGATCACATGACTGCAAAATACTGCAACTGTCATTGGAAGCCAATCACTGATATAGTTGCTATTTTGAGGATAGTTGTCACTACCACTCACTGAGCATCTTCATAACTTCAAACGATGACTGAATGAGTGGTCATTCAACAAGGACCACATGTACATGGTTAAACTGTGGAGCCATCCCATTGTGGCCAGATACAATCCCCATCAACATAGGCACATTTGGCAGCATATTAGACAATCATAGATAACAAATTTACTAATGGCCTGAAATCATGATAGCAATGTATTATTTCCACAAATGCTTTACCTCTGTATACCAGCTCATGGGGAACATCAATAGCTAGGCTGACTGTGACTTATTTTGCGTGAAATTGGATGCTGCTTCAGAGATACACTTTTCTGTGTTTAACACAGCTCTCCATATGTTATCTTGTAGTACACAGTATCTACAGATGCTTAGGACTACTGGTTTTTAATGTGCCACATGAGTCTGTGACAAACTTTGAGTACATCTCTGTTAGAAGTTAACCTGATAAATTCAGTGGAATTTCCGTGTGTGTGTGAGAGAGAGGGGGGGGAGAGAGAGAGAGAGGGAGAGAGATTTCCTTCAATTATGAAAGTATCACCAATCAAGAATTTCTCCCTATGTGTGCAGATGGATGAGCTAATATGCATATGTGCATATATACAATGCAACAAGCATCTTTCTGAAGCCATTTAACTTTTACCCCTTGAACAGCATGTGACACTACAATATCTATTTATATATTTACCAGGAAGACCAAAGGGAGAGATCTTGGCATAGATTTGCAGAGAACAATTACCAGTAAAGCAGCCCTATCCGTAAACATTACCTCTTGTGACCTTACAATAGAAGTAGAGCCTTTAACAAAGATCTGAGTATATAGAATAGATTCCAAACAGGCATTAAATATCAACATGTGTCTTTTGGTCTGATATCAGCTGGAAATCAGCTGTTTTGAAGTTCTTTCAAAACAGTTATACATAGTTCTTGGTGCAAAATAGCAAGTCTTGTGAACTATATTTTACCCAATGCTTCTTATGCGCAACCTGGATGTTACTTGAAACATCTTTGGAAGTTACTAGTGAGACCAAATAATTCAAAGTTTGCCTTCTCCAGAAGAGGGTGTAGCTGTCACATCAAATAATTCATTTGATTAATGTGGAGGACACACTTCAACTGGTTCATGCTGCAAAGCAAACTTCCCAGCCCTTATTTTCTGATGCTGTATGAAAATCTACACTTTTCTTTATTTTGCAATGCAGGTGGCAGCTCAAAAACTCTTCTTAGATGAGAACTAAGGCCCCTAATCATCTTTGTTGAATTTCTCTGCACTCTTTCCAAGTGCAGAGAAGAGCTTATTTTTTTAAAAAAAATCAAATTTTTAGTTAGTGAAAATACGTATAGAAATGCATATTGTAGGACAAATGTGTGTGAAGATGCATGAACATACCTGAAGGGACTGTTTGTTTGTTGGTTTGAATTCACAGACTTAAGCAGAAAGAGGAGAAAATGAACTTATTAGGGGTGGATAGAGGAGGCACGAGAGAGCTCTAACTCAAGGGTTTCACTCACCTCTATTGAGTTACACGTTGATTTTATATGTTGGAAAAGCAACAATAAGTCCTAATATTTCTAGATGTGTTCTATTTAGTTCATGAAGTCATTAAATAACACTGGCATCAGAAGAAATGCTCTGTTCGTTGCTTAGGAACTCTTTGGGTAACAAACCAATTCAATATAAATACATTCTTCATTTTCTTTGTGTTTTTCAGTCTGCAAGTATTTAGCTTCTTCATTTGAAAAAGGTTGGGAGAGAAAGTTTTCCGTACTTTTTGCAGTTCAGGTGCTCTGAATGATGCTGTTTTCTGTACTTTCTTTGTGCTGAATGACACTAGCAGAGACCTTCTGTTTTTCTCATTTTGCTTCCTTCCCTTTGTTCTCTCTCTGAGCAATGATGTACTCTCCTTTGATTTGCTTGCTCCCGATCTACCCCCCCCTCTTTCTTGTCAGCCTTCTCTCCCCTCCTGAAAACCTACAGTACGATGTAATAATGGCAACATATTATTTTTTGCCATCTTAACACACACAGAAATGTGTTTTTCTTTTAAACACATTGCCTGCAGAAAAGAGGCAAAAGCCATCAGTATTTGAATAGAGTGGAGATGGTGGGGGGCAGGCAAGGAGGAGATATTTTTTAGAGATATTCTTCATTTTGTTTTGATCTGTGGAAAATAGGAGGGCTATATCTTTTCATGAAAGTCTTTCAAGCTTATCATATGCACTAGAACTTTCTAACTTGTAATTTGCAAAAGCTGTATTTTGAACCTTTTAACAACATTTCTAGAATTGCGGAAAATGGGCTAAAAAAATAACCATTTGTTTAACGACTTCAGGAAGATAAAGACAGGATAGCTGTTATACCTTTTAGCAGAATTTATGGAAGAATGGAAGAATCTTGTTTGGTTCTAGCAGCTGAACTCTATGATGTTTACTGCTAAATCAAGTTCTCCATTTAGAATAATCAGATCAAAGATTGAGACTTAGATGGAGATTAAGGTGCACAGTAACTCTGGGTACCTTATATCTCTAAAGGTAGAAAGCAGTAAAAGGAAAGAAAAAGACAGGTGCATCCAGAATAAACAACTCAGTACATTAAAATAAAACTAACATTAGCACAACAACCATCTTAACTCCATGCCTGAAATAAAACCAGATTTTTAAAGATTTGCCAAACAGTTTCAGGTTCTGTGTTGTACAAATACTGGTATGCACAGGTAAGGCATGGGATGCTATTCCACAGGTCAAGTCCCATGCTTCCTGAGTCCCAGTAGACCTCAAATATGTCCACAATGGCTGGGGTTATGTTCCTATGTGGACAAAAATTACTGGAGATAGGTATTCCCACAGATGACCAGGCCCTAAGCAAAGAAGCTCATTTTGAGTTATAACCAGTACCTTGAATTACAATAGCAATAGCAATAGCAGTAGACTTATATACCGCTTCATAGGCCTTTCAGGCCTCTCTAAGCGGTTTACAGAGAGTCAGCATATTGCCCCCAACAATCTGGGTCCTCATTTTACCCACCTCGGAAGGATGGAAGGCTGAGTCAACCCTGAGCCGGTGAGATTTGAACCGCTGACCTGCTGATCTAGCAGTAGCCTGCAGTGCTGCATTTAACCACTGCGCCACCTTGGCTCTTACACCAGATTACACCAGATAGCCAACTGGCAAGCAGTGCAACTTGCAAGAAGAATGATGACACATGGGTACATCTTGGCATGCCCATCGGGGTCTGCACCATTGCTTTCTGAACTAGCTGTACTTTCTGAGTAGTCTTTAAAAGCAGCCTCATGTGGAATGCATGCTAGTATTCCATTTATGAGGTGACAATGACACGAGTGATTGCCTGAAGGACCTCCAACTCTGGCAGTGGGCAGAACTGGTATAGCCTATGGATCTGTAAAATTTGTACTTGCAGCTTTCTTTTTTCTTGCCCAGGTGTAAAATCTTGCTTTTCTCCACATTAAATTTCATTTTGTTGGATAGGGCGCTATTGATCAAGTCGGTCAAGATCTTCTTGGATCCTGAGCTTGTCTTCTGAGGTGTTGGCTATTGCTGCCAGCTTAATGTCATCTGCAAATTTGTTGAGTTCCCCTTCTATTCCCTCATCTGTCATTTATGAAGATATTGAAGAGTACTGGGTCTAAGACGGAAGCTTGTGGTACCCCACTGCTTACTTCCCTTCATGTAGATGTAGTACCAATAAGGACTACTCATTGAGTATGGTTTGTCAGCCAGTTACAAATTCATCTGGTGGTGATGCTGTCTATCCCGCATTTTTCTAATTTATGAAGAAGTAGATCCAGGTAACCCAAATAGCCACTAGCCCTCAGTGTTGTGAGGATTGAGCCTGTATCTTTTCTTTCTCATCCAGACCTGAACAGGTGCCAGACATTGGGTCACACTATTGACAGTATCACCTGGATGGCTCAGAGTTGAGATGTATAGTTAAGCTGTTTAAAAGATTGGGATAACAAATGTTTCAGTTGCTGTTAAGAAACAGACAGTATCAGCTGGGCAAACGTTCTCCTTTAACCGTAACCCTTGCAGTCAACCCATGTCAATTCCAGGTAGACTATACTAGGAAATAACACAACTTACATTACTTATGCAGGTCACAAAGCAGAACTTTGAACGCCTGACAACATTTCACCTTCCATCTCTCTTATACCAAAGAGAGGCTATTAGCTGACAATGAGACAATCAGTGGAACAGCTTGTTTCCAGAGGTTGTGGGTGCTTCAACACTAGAGGTTTTAAAGAAGAGATTGGACAACCATCCTTGGACCATATTTGGGGCATAAATTCCCAATATCAAAGTTTTAGTCTTGTGCAAATTAACTTTTAAAATCTTTTACAATTTCAATCATTTCTTATATTTAGAATTGTTTTTGTATCTGTATTTTTCATTATCTTGTAAGCCACTCAGAATTGCCTTGAATCACAAGATGAGCAGCATATAAATTTAATGAATAAAATGAATACATTTCTACCCCAACAAATCTACCATCCTCACCAGTTAGTACATGTTCTAGTTTTACCTGGGTATTTATATACGGAATAACTGCCACTGAAGTACATTTTTCACCCAAATTTTTATCAATCAATGTCTGTAGGAGATGACCAGGCTGAGTGGGAGGCAGGGTCAAACACATCATAAGTCATGAGTCCCTGTGTGCAAGGGATCTAAATCCAGCCCACCTTGAATGCCTTCTTAATTCCTGCTCATTTCCCTTGACCATTAGTAGCTCAGATTTTTGTGGAGAGTTTAAGCTTGCAAATAAATATTTATACTGATTTGAACTGCCTGAATTTCCTGATTTCCCTGGGGCTTGACAGTATTATTTTTTTTAAAAACACCATGTGTCTCATATAGGCAAATTATATCTTGTTTTCATTTTATCAAATGATTTTCTCTTTTTTGAGGAGCATTTATTTCATTTATATGTTAATCATTTGTAATACATAATCAAGCTACAAATTTAGTAAAATCAATACCTGTAGTGCCTAGTTCAGTATCATCCCAATCAGTTTCCTCCTGGACCTATTGGAGTTTTTATGTATGGCACCTCCACTTGACTCTCCTAATTCCTCTTTGAATTTTATTAGGAATTTTCTCGCCTGAACAGAATTCATTTGAAATGCCTGCTGTTTAACAATTTTTTTAAAAAAACCACATGTTCAAATTTGTCCTAATGAAATGGAATCTTTTTCTACGTTAATCTCTCAGTGAAAACCCCTCCCCCTCTTTTCTCTTATGTAAAATTCAATTAGGGATTTCTTTAAAAACAATTAAATCTGTATTATCATTTTAAGTCATGTATTAAAATGCTGCTGGAAGATTTGATATTATGTCTTCTTCCTGAGAAAGTGCACCAAAACATTCCTTGGAACATTATTCTCAAAAATCTAACGTTTATTCTATATTTCAATTATATTTCTGCCTCGGTATAATCCTCCTGTCAATAAAAAGACTAAAATTTTAATAATATTTTTCTTCTAATAAAATAGTATGGATTGCTCAAAATCTCAAAGTTTCTTCTCTTTCAATTCCAGTAGACCCAGATTATCTTTTTTTTCCAATTCTCTGTCTATAACTTCTGTGTGACTCTGAAAATTTTGCAATTTTTGTTTTATATCCGCAGACTCTTGTTACAGTTTTCCATATTCTTACCTTTTTCTTTCATTTCCTCGTTCATTTTGACAAGTCTTTTATCCATTTTTTTTCAAACACTGTCAATTTAGAATCAAGTGATTCCATTAATTTATTGACCAGTTACTCAAGCAAAGCTGGAGTAATTCCTCTCTGTAGGTTATTCTAGCAATATTCTCTTCCTTTCTATTTTTGTCACTTTTCTGATGATTGCCATTATGATATTATAATCCAAAAGTGAAGGTGTCTCAAAGGAAAAAAAGAAAGGCAAGCTCCCCCCCCCTCTTTCACCCTATTTTGTTTTTCTGTGCCCTTAATATTTTCATCTTAAGTTATTGTTAGTTGCGAAGTCATTTCCCATTGCGACCCCATGGACAATGTTCCTCCAGATCTTTCTGTCCTGTACTATCCCCCAGAGTCCATTTAAGCTCACGCCAACTGCTTCAGTGACTCCATCCAGCCACCTCATTCTCTGTTATCCCCTTCTTTTGCCCTCAATCATTCCCTTACTCTTCTACAGTGACTCCCTCCTTCTCATTAGGTGGCCAAAGTATTTGAGTTTCATCTTCAGGATCTGGCCTTCTAAAGAGCAGTCAGGGTTGATCTCCTCTAGGACTGATTGGTTTGATTGTCTTGCAGTCCAAGGGACTCGCAGGAGTCTTCTCCAGCACCATAGTTTAAAGGCCTCAATTCTTTAGCGCTCAGCCTTTCTTATGGTCCAATTTCCACAGCCATACATGACAACTGGGGAAACTATAGCCTTGACTATACACACTTTTGTTGGCAGGGTGATGTGTCTGCTTTTTAGTATGGTGTCTAGATTTGCCATAGCTTTCCTCCCCAGGAGCAAACATCTTTTAATTTCTTGGCTGCAGCCCCCATCTGCGGTGATCTTGGAGCCCAGGAAAATAAAATCTGTCACTACCTCCATTTCTTCCCCATCTATTTGCCAGGAATTGAGAGCGCTGGATGCCATGATTTTAATTTTCTTAATGTTGAGTTTCAAGCCAACTTTTGCACTCTCCTTCTTCACCCACATCAAGAGGCTCTTTAGTACCTCTTCACTTTCTGCCATTAGAGTGGTATCATCTGCATATCTGAGGTTGTTGATATTTCTCCCAACAATCTTTAATTCCAATTTGTGACTCATCTAACCCTGCCTTTCTCATGATGTATTCTGCATATAAGTTAAATGGGGAGGGCAACACTATGTAGCCTTGCCAAACTCCTTTCCCAATTTTGAACCAATCAGTGGTTCCATTTCCAGTTCTCACTGTTGCTTCTTGACCCACATATAGGTTTCTCATCTCAAGTAGCACTCCTTAATTACAGTCAACATCACAATCAGTATCTCCATAGTTATAGTCAGCATCGCAATCTAGCTTGTATTATTTTTATCTTTTGTTTGGTAGAATCCACTAATTATCTGCACTCTTTAATAGTAAACAAAAAAAGAGTCCCATGAAGGTCCATTTTGTTTGTCTATTTAAATTCCAACTTATTCAAAGGCATTTTCAGAAAAAAAAACATTTCAAAATAACTATCCCCTTCATCTGTTTTAAACTTCTTACATTGACTCCTGTTAAGCTTTTTTCCATGTTTTAATTTTTAAAAATCTTTTTATCTTTATTCTGTTATAAGCCAGGAAAAATATCTCACAGAGTAGAAATTTTAACTTGTTACTCAGAAAATCTCTCTTTAGCTGAAAATTGGTTATATCTGAAAATGTTTCATAAATGAGGCTCATAACACACCCTTACGTTCATATTAACTGCATTATGGCTGTGAACCTGATTGAAATTTCTTACTTCCCACCTGCTCAACTCATGAGCAGACCACAAAAATCTCAATTCCTTCAGACTACTCATGATGAGCAACTATCTGGAGTACAAGTGGGCAAGCTCACTATCTCGCCTTTTTCTGGAGAGATTTCAATGGCCAGATTTCACTCCTGATCTCTACCAAAATGTTGTCCCCATTCCTTTAGGGACATCTAGTTTGTGATGAATCATCACTGGAAACTCCTCGTAAAAAACTTTTAAAGGGTTTTTTTATTGTTGCTGTTGCAAACTGCCAAATAGAAACAGTCTATTTACTGAAAAGCATATGGAAGGAGGCTAGAAGTGCTACCTATTCATTTTCTTTATCCTTAAAAAAAATGATGGGACTAAGGAGATTGAAAATTGTAGCTCAGGAGGTAGAGGACTGATTGAATAAAATTCTTTCAATTCCCCTATTAGTCTGCTGAAAAGAGAGAAGGGACATATAGATTGGCTCGTGGTGTTCTTGCATTTCAAGGATGGCAAAGATCTATGAGAGCCAGTCTGGAATAGTGGGAAAAGCAATAGGCTAGAAACCAGGAGATTGGAAATTCTAATCCTACCTTAGGCACAAAGCCAGGAGATGACTTTGGGCCAGTCCTTCTCTCTTAACTCTAAAAAGAAGGCAAAGGCAAACCAATTATTAAAAAAAAAACCTGCCAGGAAAACTGCAGGGACTAGTTCAGGGAGTCTCCAGGAGTCAAGAGAGAGATCAATACATATTGAAAACTATAATAGTTTGGCTTCTTTGTGGGAAATTAGGAAGTCAAAATATTGGTAGTATGGCGGTCCAACTGATTTCTTGGACATATAATAGCCAAACAGAAATGTTTGGCGACTTCCCAAGCTTGGACAGAAGAACAGTAGCCTCCATATTTTTCTCCCTGGCAATTGAAATGTAAGATTTGTTACCAGTGTTTCTTTAGATAGTCATAACCATCAAAGCTAGTAATCAATGGTAGTTAATGCTCTACTGATTGCTGTGGTTCCTTTTAAAATCCACCCTAGTTGACCATCACACCGTCACATCTGATAGCAAATTCTAGTTTACCTATACCTTGAATTATTGCAATCTAAAATTCATGGAGCTATTAAAGCTACAAAATCCAACCCATTATCCAAGACAGTAGTATAACTTAAAGCATCTTGATATGTGGATGTTTGACATCTGCTTTAAAACATCTGTAGTGAGTCAGGGAGATAACCTTGACAGAAATATGCAGAAACCTTTGTCCAGGTAAAAAGAGCTAAAGCATTTTTAAGTTCAGAACATCCAGATAAAGTTTAGAAGCAGACATCTCCATAATTCATTGAACTAAGAAGAGTAGGAGGTACAGCCCAATCAGGCTTGCAAAGTTTTGTTATTGTAACCTGTCTCTATTAAATATAGTTGTGGTTATTGTTTTGGTCTACTCTGCCTAGTGGGACTTACAACAACCCAATTAAAAGGATTTCCGCTTGTGTCTAAAAAAAGTGGTATGAGTTGACCCATCTCTTGGGAGGGAGTTTCAAAGATAGGATGTCATTGATTCTTGTGACAATAGGGGTACAGAAAGGACTACTGCTGACTTTACTATCTGGGAAGATATAGGTTTTAAGAAGGCAGCTCTTATTTCTCCCCTCATCTATTACATGGCCGGGCAATTTAAGGGAGTAATCCATCCAGTGACCTTTACATCTCAGATATATAGAGGCTTCACTTTGGGAGGAAGCGTTTATCAAGTCCAAGGAAAGGAATTGTCTTCTAGTATTGTCTTGCGCAGGATAAATCTTTTCCAATGTCAGATATCTCTACTCATAGAAAGCCACAAAGGCAGTTTGTGTCAGGGACCAGTGAGAAAAGCTTTCCATGTGATGGTGCAGAACAACATAGCTATAAATTTCCCCTAGAGCCCATGAGGCTAGGTTGCAGAGTGACTCTCTGACCTTGACTGAGATTGAAATACTTAGAAGGGAGATGGATAAGGAAGGAAACTGCCCTTTTAATAGATAAACCAACAAGCTTGGCTCAGACCACTGATCCTTAGAAGAATAGCTCAAGTGGAGAATGCAAGGCTTGTTTACATCATCCAGAAGGATTCATAGTTGAGGTCCTCAATTCTTCCTTGCATGCACCAATATTCTCTTCAGAACTTGTCTGGGACATTTGGAAATTGCAAATCGTATTGATTTCCTCCTTATGTGTGCAAACGCTTGTTTGTTTGTATATTATGTGTCCTAAGCTTTCTCGGGAGACTTGAGCCTCAGTTTCCAGTCAACACTTTGGGGAGGTAAGATCAGTATGAAGAGTGAGGAATAGAATATGGAGATGCAACTTCATGAAAAATATGCCTATGTTCATTTATATGTAGCAATACAAATGTAGAAATCATTACCTTCATTTGAATAGAATTCCAATATATCTCAACAGAGTGGTAAAAATATGAACACTGTTTGTTTAAACTGCAGTTCCATGATTATCTTCATCCAGCAATTTTAGAGGTACCTCTGTTCTCCTTTCATTGCATCTGTATCTTTGAATTCAGCTTGGAACACACAACTCCAGAGATAGAAGTCTTAATTTAAACTTAAGCTGTCATCTACAAATCAGGGTACAGTGGTTACCCTCCTGATAACCAAAAGCTGCTTGAGGGGGTCCAGCTGTTACAGAGAATTAGAGCAGGACGTGTGAAAGGCTGAATCAAGAATAAATCATAGCATATGAGATAGGTTTTGTTAAAAAAATAGATTAAGCTACAAGAATTCAAGGAGACTTACGTGTCTTCTAGAAGGTTATGCTAGGTCTTGATGACAGCCTTGCTATCAGAAGCTCAGCCAAAGAGTGATGATCTTGAAATTTGCTCTTTGACTCCTTAAGTCCTGCCCTTAATCTTAAAATGTGAAGAAGATCAGTAAGAATAAACTCTGCTCTGTCTTCTTGCAAGAATGGAGTACAAGCATCCTGCAGATGATGCCAAATAACTTCAACCAGCTTGCCGATGGGAGGAATGTTGCGAGTGCCATTCAGCAATCACTGGATTGACCAAGGTTGACCATTTCTTTAGTTGGGATTAATTTGAATCATTAATTGTACTTAAGAAAGAAGTGGATACCGAGAGCAGCCCCCTCCCTTGTCACTAATATTGATTTCAATGTCATTTTCAAGCTGTGAATGCCACTACTTAATGCATAGATGTGTGTGTATGTGTTCAAATGGCTCTCCATGGTCCTGTGTGCAAGCTGTGCTTCGTGTCTTTTTTCCTTGCTTTGTCATGCACCCTTGTTCCTCCTCTACCCTTCCATACATAAAGAAATTGGGGGTTGGTAGCTGATTAAACTTTTATTATAACATGCTGCAAAATGCCTCTTAAATAGCTCCCTTCAGAGGCCACAGCCATGGCTGTAAAGTACCAGCTAGGGCAACGTTAATAAATAAACATCCATTTAAAGAACACGAATTGCAATCGAGTCTCTTTAAGGCTCCTGAAATAAAAGAGCTTTATAGCTTGTGCTGTGAAGAGGGAAAACGTCTGGTTCATGTACGATTTTTTTTTAAAAAAACGTATACTTCAGTGATGGGTGGGAAGGAGGAAGAAAGCAAGTAACAGCTGAAGGGAATTGGACAGAAAGTTGCAATGCTGAGTCTTAAAAATGTGCTGAGGGAAGCCTGTTGTCAGAAACATTTACATAATGGTGCTAAAAAGTGCACAACATCCCAGGAGGTAGCAGAAGGGGTTCACTTAGACTCAAACTGAAATAGAGCAATGGATGCTAGTCTTCTATGCTGCAGAGGAGCCCAAATCCAAAATGGAAGCCTGCCAGAGTGGGAAACAAAATGGCGAGAAAAGAAGGTCAAGGTGGGGCAGGCCGTTACAGTTGAGATGGTGGGTTATGTGAGCCTTGTACAATCAAGGGAAACTTTTCTAAGATTTTTTTTTGGTCCCGTCACACTGCATCCAGTTTATTTCTTTGCCCTTCATTTCTTTTAATAAAGGTATATGAACTTGGACCTTTTCTGACTAAACACTGAAACTGACCCCTGTTTATCTTCATCAAGGTTTCTGAAGAGGTATTTCCTGTGATAAAAAAGATAAACCTTTCAGTCACTCAAGTGGTAACCTTTACTCCTTTCCCCATCATGGCACTTTGTGGAGAAATTGAAGCTGGAAATGTGATGCTAAGGACCAGAAAACACCTTCAGTACCCCCTCCCCTCCCCATATTTATGTAGTGACTCAGCAGCATTGAAACAAATGCAAGTTTACCACTTTCACTGTTTAATCTATATGCTATTAAAACACTGATTCCTGTAACCTTTAACTGGGCAGAAGAATGCACCATAGGGCAAAACATTTGAACCAAGTTACTTTGAATGGTTTGACTTACAGAATGCATCCAAAATGCAAGATCCGTGAATTGAAATTTGGCAAATTTTACACTACAAACATTGTTGTAAAACAATTTATTACATAATACAAAATGTTATAAAATATTTCCTGTGCTCATGTTTGACTGGGCTACACAGTTCAACATGGGCCATTCTCAAGGCAGATATACCGTAATTTGAATATTTCTCAACTTTTCCAGTAAAGAAACAGTACATTAGAAGCTCTGTCGCTGTCATTGACGAATCTGGTAATGAAATATTTCTGAAATGATGATCCAATGTGGCATAGATTGTCTAGTTTAAAAATTAAAAACTTCATCCATTCACATATTGGAATATCCCTGACCAACTCAAGTGTACAGTAGCTGCCCAGACTAGATTTCCGTGTCTGAAGAATTGAGGTGGGATACCCACTGTTTATAGTACCACATTTGTTGTGATGACTGCAGTTTTTATTTATTTATTTAATTTATTTGTTTCCCATATCTTAATGAAATTGACTCTGGGTAGCTTACAGCATAAAACATTAAAATCATAACATATATCTTTAAAGCAACAAAAATAGAAGTCCCAGTCCAGTTTTCATATATTTTTACACTTCCAACAAGGCTTGATGGATCCATTAATGTTTGGCCAATCCCATCTTATACTTTTCCACCAAAATGCCATTTTTTCTTGATTTGGTCCAATGGTACCAATGGTACCTTGGTACTCAACTGCTTTGAAACTTATTGAGTTTGGTAATCAATGCATTTTAATACAAACATTTTGTCCAGGTACTCAATTTGGTACCCAATTCACAAACTAAAACTTGTCGTTGTCAGCTGCCTTGTGACTCACTACATTATTTCTTATGGGGAAAAAATTGTTTGCTACTCATCATTTTTGGTAGTCATCATGCCTCCCAGAACCAATTAATGATGAGTATCGAGGTAACAGTATAGATTTCAAATGCTCCATCTTTTGTCCTTTCACACAATGCATGGCATGAAGCCATTCATTGTCATTGTGTTATGACATTGCACAAATATTGATAAGTCTTATACTAATAACAATGTATTGCCTTTAATATATGTGACTTGTTAATGATGGTAGCAGTATATTGTACAAAAATAATCATTTTCTTATAAGTCTTATAGGTCTGCCTTTCTACAATATTCAGAATCACCCATACATATCATCCAATTCAGTTTAGTTGACTTCATAGAATTCCTACTTATCTTTCCATGACCAAATGGAAGCATATAGTTGGCAATTATTCAAATATGATAAATATCTATATAGCAATAACAATAGCAGTTAGACTTATATACCGCTTCATAGGGCTTTCAGCCCTTTCTAAGCGGTTTACAGAGTCAGCATATTGCCCCCAACAACAATCCGGGTCCTCATTTTACCCACCTCGGAAGGATGGAAGGCTGAGTCAACCCTGAGCCGGTGAGATTTGAACAGCCGAACTGCAGAACTGCAGTCAGCTGAAGTAGCCTGCAGTGCTGCATTTAACCATTGCCCCACCTTTACATGTGGAAAAAGGAAGGAATTCATACACTATTCTCAAAAGGAATGGAATGTTTCTATAAAATACCTATGTAGGGCAATTATAATGCAGGTTAATTGCTAGTATCATACAGTTTGTATTGTAATAATTTCAATGTCTCATAAAACAGACTACCTTTTTATTGGTTATTTATAGTAATAGTGAAGTAGGAGTGGCTTCAATTCTATTAAAAAAACATGGTGCCTGGGACTGGGACATTCCTGGCAAAACTAGTATTTCATGGAATTTCAATCAGCTTGGAAAAGGCCTATCTCATGAGAAAAAGCAATCTTCATGGCTCAGATAAATCAGAAGCCAGAGGTATTTCCAAGATTCAGTGCTTCCATCAAAATAACAATATAAGTGTAGTAGTGCAAGCCGCATCCTTTTTGTATGTGACACATATTCCGAAGGGGTAGAGCCTGCATCTTGATATCATGACTTGCCTCTGTCCTGCAAATGCCTTGGAAGTTTCATAGCCTGCACCATCCATCCTTTATCTCTGTCTTTTCCAACTTTCTGGATTGACTACTGTCAATTTACCACCTCACCATTTTTCACTGTGTCTCTGTGTTTTTCCTATCCTACTGAAATCCATCATATTCCTTTCAGTTTTGACAGCATATCTACCTCATTCTTATGCTGCCACAAAATTGGGTTGGATACCCCTTCATGCTTCAAAGGATCTGCTGGAAGCATATTCCTGAAAACTTTCAGTGCTCCATTCCTACTTTGTTGTAGTTAACAAAACTCATTAAAGTTTGTAGGGAAACTAATGTCTACTGCAAAAAAAAAAAAAGAACCTAGCAATGGTTCTGCTTTAGGGCTTTCTGGAACCAGGTCATTCACTCAACTCTATGACTTCCAAAAGACATTTGGGGATTGATTAATTGATGTTAGGATCCACTGTATATCTCTGCAACTTCACAGGCACTTTCATCAGTCTCATCTCTGCCTGAAAAGCAAGAGTAATACACTGTAATATCCTAAATATTACATTTCTTTGAAAAGAAGAAATTACTTTTAGAAGCATTTGCTTCCCAGAAACAGCCTATTACACCTATGCATTTACTGGATTATCTCAGTGAATCCCTTGTAAACCCATAAACAAATGCATACAGTTATAAAGGGACAAATTCATGGATTGCGTTGGACTGAGACACTTTTTTGTATTTCTTTATTTCTTTATTTTAAAGTCATTTATAAACTAATTGTGCTGGATGTGTGGCAAGAAGAAAGCTGCCCACTTTGAGAGCTGCCTGTGTGAGTATAGTGTTACACTCATACAGGCAGTAGTGTAGAATGTGAGTGTTAATTGGCTGCCCCCTTCTTTCTTTTTTTAAATATATTTTTATTGCTTATATATAAATATATTGAATGGAGTGTAATTTTCCTGTCATTCCACTTGCCATGAAACGAAGGTAAAAACAAAATAACATATATACTATTTTAAACAGTGCTAGCGTTGGACAGTTATTTTTGGCCATCATATTCTAGAATGCCAACTTATCCATCATTGTAATACCTACTTTCTAATAGATACATAGTATCTCTTTCCATGTCCACCTAACCTGATTCTTTCACATTCCAACTTGTGTTTCTAACCATTGATAGAATCTATTCCATGTAGCATAGTATTCTGTATCTCCTTTATCTTTTATTTTTAGCATTAGTCTCTTCATTTCCGCAGAGACTAGTATCTTCCTTATCGTCTCCTCCTCTGAAGGGATGTTTTCACTCTTCCACTGCTGCACATACACAATTATTGCTGCGGCCAAGGTGTGTAATATTAGGTATATTGTCACTTTATCATAGCCATCTGATATAATGCCTAATAAAAATAATTCTGGGTTAAACTCTATATGTTGCCGAATCATTTTTTCTAACCACATATGAATTTGTATCCAAAATTTCCTTGCAGGTCCACCACATGTGGTAATATGTGCCAGGTATTTGTTTATATTTCCAACAGTTTGGGGATATATTGCTAAACATTTTGGCCAATCTTGTTAGAGGCAGGTGCTACCTATAGAACATTTTATAGAGATTTTCCTTATATGATGTGGCCATTGTCAGTTTCTGATTTATCTTCCAAAACTTTTGCCATTTACTCAAATCTATATTATATCCAAAAAATTTACCCCATATTGTCATCATCTCTTTAACTTGTTCTTCTTCCATTTTGTAATTTAATAAATAATTGTATAGTATATTTATCAATTTGTCATCAGTCCTCACTAATATCTTATCCAATGTTGTTAGTTCTCTATAAAAAACCCATTTTTTCACATCTTTCACATAACACAAGTGTTTCTTCAGGTATGACCACCATTCTAATCACACCCCTTGGTCTTTTAGTTCTAATCTGGTTTTCAATTCACCATTCTCATTTAATATATCCATATAAGAAACGATTTTGTCCATATTTATAAGATTTGGATGTATCAATGCTTCTAAGGTGGAGAGCCAGACTGGTATTTCCCTATAATTTTGTTGTT
This sequence comes from Thamnophis sirtalis, assembly GCF_051295495.1. Lineage (NCBI taxonomy): Eukaryota > Metazoa > Chordata > Lepidosauria > Squamata > Natricidae > Thamnophis > Thamnophis sirtalis. The sequence continues at coordinate 163,318,714 of NW_028261383.1, forward strand.
TAATTTTGTCCCACACTGATAACAATGCATTTCTTACATAATGTCTTTGGAAGTATCAACGTGCTGTGTTTCTCCCATACCAGAGAAACGCACGCCACCCTAGTTGGAGGTAGTGATCCTCCAATAATAATCTTCTATTCCTGAAAATTATCCACTCTTTCACCCACGTGAGTGCAGTTGCTTGATAATACAATTCCCAGTCAAGGAGACCAAAATCTCCTTTCCCTTTTGACTCTTGCAGTAGTTTCAGTTTAATTCTCAGGTTTTTTTCCCCTTGCCAAATGAATTTCAGCATTACTTTATTCAAATCCTCAAAATATTCTTTCTCTAGTCTTATTGATATTGTTTGGGAATAAAAATTAAGTGCTGGACATGTGACAAGAAGGAAGCTGCCCACTTTGAGAGTTGCCTGGATGACTGGAGTGGGAGTGTTAATTGGCAGCCCTTTTCTGATAGCTTGGGCTGGAATTCTCTAGGCTTAGTCACTAGCTGGCTTGGGCTGAACTGGAAATCCCTGGGCTTGATGAAAGAATGTGAAAAAGACCTAGAAGTTATACAGAATGAGGCTGCAAAAGGAAAGTGTGTTAACAATAAAATAGGCTGGGCGTGCTTTGAACACAAACGGATTGAGGTATGGCAGAGCTTCAAATTCATGTACCAATCTGCAGCTTATTTTCTTGAATCACAACAAGGCAAGAGAGTCTGGAAGAAGCCCTATTAAACACAGAGGTCCATCGATAGAATTCCTGTTTTCTAGCTGATCTGTAAATACCTCTCTTATTTCAATCACTTTGCATGCTTCAGAAGGCAGAGACTAAGGAGATTTCCCTTCCTTTCCAACCAACTAGAATGGAAAGGAATGCATTTTCTGCTGCTCAGAGAATTGATGCTGAAAGAACGGAAGTCTTTCCCTGACAAACTCAATTAAGAGCAGGTCCAATTCTTGTTGCTTGCCAATAAGTCAAAATGCATTCTATGCCTGCTTTATTATATAAATGGATCCCACGAAAGATCCAGATAGAACCAAAACAAGCAAGAAGACAGAAATAGTTAGTTTTTAATGAGCTGTGCCACTTTCTTACGGTATATACTGTATGTCTGAATGCTCTTTCGTATATCAGTTTCTTATATAGAGAAGCAGAACCTGAAATATTGAGGTAGTGGAAGTGGCCAATGATCACAGAGACCACAGTCAGCTTCCCTCTGTTCATTTCCTGCTACCATCTGTTTCACAATGGCTGCCATGATGCTTCTTCCTCTGTCATCAATTCTGATTCCACAAAACTCCCTCTGAGAAGCCCAACCCAACCAAGGGTAGTATCTGCAAAATCAATGAGGAGGCTGCTTCCTGGTCTCTTCCTGCACTATGATGTCATTTTGTTTACATGGAAAATGAGGAAGTTAAAATTACAACCACCAAGCAGGCAGCTTAGTAGATGAAAGGGTAGCCTTTGCCGTTGCTGCAGCTAAAACCTGTGAGCTGCCCTGTGATGGGAAAATCTGGGCTCAGCTTTGGAAAGCTAGCATGCCTTACAAGAAGGCCCTTAATTCTAGTTTTTCCCCTTGCATCGCTAGTATGAAATTGGGCTGCGCAGAATTTTAGATTTGAGGCAAAAAGAGCTTCAGAAGGCAAGGGGGATAGATAAGCAGTATCTGTCTGTAACTCCTCAAACCAATGGTGGGATTTATTTATCTATCAGATTTGTAACCGCCATAATCAAATCTGATTTTCAGCTATGAATAAGAGTAGTATGTGACAACACAAACCCAACCCAACTTAAATAAATCCTCCCCAATAAAACACAAAATTAAGAACTACACCTGTAACATATAAATCATTTAAGATATCGAACAAGGCAATACAACATTGATACCTACAGTAGTGCATAGATCACAATCACTCAGGCCTTTAGAAGAGCTCCATTTTTAATAATGTCCGAATAGGCAGCAGTGTGGGAGCAAGTCTGATTTGTTGTAACAAATGAACACTCCCATTGAAAAATAACAACTACAAAGCTAAGTCTCTCTCATCTTGTGGAATGAAGAACAAACTAAGTTTCTCCTGGGATTTATGGATCAGGTGGATTAATTCTAGTTGGTGGTGGTAGATCTGAAGATACTAGGCCATATAGGGCTTTGTAGATTAGAAACAGCACTTGGAATTGCATTTTGGAAACCCACCAGAAGCCATGCAGAGCCTACAACATTGGCTTCATATGTTAATAACGAACACTGCTAGTTAACAAATGGATTGTTGCATTCAGCAGCAGCTGGACCTTCTGGATAGTCTTCAAAGGCAGATTCCTGTGGAGCACATTATAATAGTCCAAACAAATAGATATAAAGAAATGAAATTACTGTTGGGAGAGCCTTTCATCCCAACTGAGCCTCAACTGGCACATTAGCCAATGTTGGGCAAAATCCCTATGCTGCCATAGCCTCCACCAGTCTGCCCAACAGTAACAACAAGTCCAGGAGCCTCCCATCCCGCAAGACATAGCCCTACCCTTCAATTATCAAAAGATCATACTGAGGTAGGAGAGCATCTAGATATACAAACAGCAACAAGTCTTGTTTCACTTCAACGTCAACATGTTTCATTCCATCTACATCCTAATTGCCTCCAGAGAGTGGAATAAAGACATAGATGTCCTCTCCTGCACTGATGATATACAAGCATCAGTGTATTGATACTATATAGATTGCTTCCCCCAGAACTAAACTCTGGGCACCCCACAAAGGAGCATTTACCAGAACAATCTCTCTTTCCCCACCACCACTGAGAGCCCATTAAGACAAGAATAAAAAACAGCATCAAGCAATGATTCCAGTCCTAGCCCTCCCTGGGGTCTGAGAGAACACCATGGTCAATTATATCAAAGGCTAATAAGAGGTATAAAAGGAATAAGAGGAGCAGACTATCCCCATTTAAATCACCAAAGAGCAAACAATGTCATCTCCATCACATATCTAGGTTTGAACCCTGGCTGGAAGTTCCCAGATAAATTGTTTCTCTTAGGACACTCTATAGTTGCCTCCAACCTTACCAATAAAGGGAATGTCACAAACTGTGTGTTAGCTGCCAAAAACAGGCAAACTAGTCACTGGCAAAAAACCCAAATCTATCCAGAATCCATCCAAATCAATGAGACCTATGGGGGATATCTTCTAACAGTCCCCTTTATTCCACAGAAATCAGACATGACAGTTAATTTCATATGAACCAGAAAATGATCTGGCTATGGCAAAGATCTAAGAGAAGTATCTTCCATATTGAGATTCACTACATACTACATCAGAGAAGAAAATAAGGTCCAAGATGTCACCATCTCAAAGTATTAAATCAGACTAAGCCTATAGAGGTCAAAAACTGTACCCAGATTCATCCCCAGGACCTAGAGGTTGAAATCATCCAATACCAAAAGGCCAATGGATTCAAGAGACCAGTCTTATTGCTAGGAGAATGACCTTCCTACGTATCAGTATTATCAAAGTGCATCATAATACAATTGCATAAATGTATTTGGCATAATCGATAACAATAGTTGGCAATATTGACAATAGTTGGCAATAATTAAGCAAAGCCCAAAAACGTATCTTTCCTGTTCTTTTCTAGGAAAGTTTCTTGTTCACATGCATGTTAAGAACAAATGGTATTTTAAATTTTACCAAAAATTCCTCATTTCCTCCAGTCTCACATTTTAGACAATAACAAGATAATTACTGACTTCCCGAAAACACATCTGTATCAAAAGGGATTTCCAAGTTCCCATCTGGGCTATTCCTGGCTGGGCCAGAGTGACCCAAGCTTGTCAGCAAAAAGCTGTTCCCATTAGTATTTGTCCAGCCTAAACAAGCAAAATAGATAGGTATTGTGAGATCTTATTCAAAATGGAATCTGTCGGGTTCATTCTTTTTACACAAATAATTCAAATCTCATCCCAATTCTTACATTTAATATGCCCAAATCTGAGTCTGGTGTTTCTTCTTGGTCCTTAGATTTTGTCAGGTGCAAAAGACCAGGTCCATGACCTCCATACATGAAGGTACAATTAAACTGATTTATTGTTAAATGCACAGGAATCAATTTAGCTAATAGTCAGCACCTGCTTGGAGTCAGATAAGTGTTAATAATTTGGGAGGGGGGGTAAGGGTGGACAGTCTAATTATGGCTAAGTAGGGATTCTAGGCTGTTGCCTCTTTTAACTCTGCCCCCAGGTTCTGTCACTCCTTCTCCTATAGATTTAACATATTGAGGTTATAGCTGTCATGCCCCAAACCAAGAATGACACATGGTGATTCTTCCAAGCTGAGTTCTTTATTGATTCACATCTATACACAAACTCTTTCCAGATTGAAGACTCCATTATCTGCATCTACAATATATTCTGTGAACTATTAGGAAGGGGCTGTCTTCACCTTCTTTCTCCCGCACATAAAATCTGGACTGAGTTGCCTCTTACTTTTCTGGAATTCACCCCCTCCCTGCATTCCATTACAATAGTTAATTCCAAAAGAATCTAGAAAACATATAAAGCTACCAGCCTAGCATGGTCATCCAAACTGAAAGCATCATTGGATGGACTAAGTTGACTTTATGGACTACCTTATTGTAAAGGTTACATAAGCAAAATCTTGCGAATTTAAAAGAACATTTCTCCTCCATTCCCTTTGCAGCCCAAGAAGCTAAATTTCAATCCCTTGTGAGATATATGCCCTACTGCATTCCTTCTGTGAGTTAAGCTACCTCTTAAATGACCAGAGGGAATGATCTCTGGTTATTGTGCTTCCCCCTTTCTTCCAAGGTCATTCTCACACATCATTACAAAAATGGAAATCATGATAAAGTGATGCTGCACATATCCTCCTATAAAAAGACAATGATGATAAGGAATTGGGATATGTACAAAATGGGGGAAAAATATCTTTTGCTTCAAGTTTGGAACAAAGAGACACCCAGAACATTACAATTTGCCCATGTTCCAGTGCCTATGCTTTTGTTGGAGCCAAATCCAGATCATATTTTGCCCTCTGCGATGGAAGTGGTGGACTCCTTCCTTAACATGTCTCCTTCCTGCAAAGGCGAATGTTTAAAGGAGCATTGTCTTTCCCCTTCTCCGCTTTTCATCAGCATTCGGCTCCATCTGTTTCCATTATCATCCATATTTCATGGGTGCAAAGCAGGCAAAAGGAGCTGGAATTCCAGCTGGTGCTGCAGACGGCAGGTTTCGACTCAGGTCCCAGAGGAGGATGCTTCATTCTGAGCTTATTGAACCAGGAATATGAAACAATCTGGTCTGTAAAGCGTATTGGGGGATGATCTGGAAAAAAAAAAGTAGTGGAAGGATCCTGCTTGCCTCACTTTTGATTCATCCTGTTACAGATTCTGCCTAGGTGTCAGCTGTGGATTGGTCCCAAGTAGGACATCTGTCATTTAGTTAAGGGGAAATATCAGTAAATTTGCTCCAAAATTATTGGGTTCAAAAATGCCCCTTCATCCATTAGCATGCAAAATGTCTTTGAGGTAGAGAGTTGTCTGAGTTCTACTGGCTTTCTTTGATCCCATAAAAGGATCCAAACAATGAACTGAAGCATCCTGTCAATCTAATGTCACTATTCTTTCTCCATTGAGCAGGTACAGAACATCTCCCAATCCATGGAAGTGCTGGATCTTCGGACCTACCGGGACTTGCAATATGTCCGCAATACAGAATCATTGATGAAAGGACTGGATTCTAGGCTAAAAGTGGCCACTGAGGGTCAAAAAAATCTGAATGTCAAAAGTTTCCAGGTAACTCTTTGCATGCCCCCCACCCCCTACCTCCCCCGTTGCAAGTGGAGGGGAAAATGTTTGTGCAGGATCGGAGCAAATCTATGCAAATCTGTCCACTGTTTTCATAACTCTTCATTTTGTGTCATAGGCTTGATTCGACCCCAGTTTCACATGCATTTTTCTATTCATTTCTTTTACTAAAATTACTTTTTTTTTTTTTTTTACTCTGGAGTGCACTCTTGCAAACATTGTTTCCTTAATATTATTTATCCTTGTGTGCAGTTTGCTGGGACTGCATGCATTTCTATGCTTAATTGTTTTGAGATGCAAAACATGGGGCAATATTCTAGAAAGTATATATTTCGGTGTTTACTGCACTCTGGTTCTTAGTGTAGTTGGAAAGATGTCATTTTATAGTATAAATATTCAATGAATTTCATGTATTCTTACTGAGGAATTTAATTATGATGGTTAATAATTATACTGTTTCAAAGTCAATCTCCATAGCATTCAGTTTTAGACCAACCTGATTTTGGTTCAAAATAAACTTGTGATATCTGGGATTAGAGACCTGGTAAGAAAGAGCTTGCTTGGATTTTGCCATTTTGGCATTAAATTGAAGGTGATCTCAAGAATAGTTTTCAATTATGAGTTTGCATATAGTTAAATATAATTCATAAGGATTGATGGGAAAGAAGCTGTCTTGTACTTATTAACTGTCCTTGATCACATCCATCTTCATGATCAAGTGATTATTCTGGAGAAAAAAATCATTTGGGGCATGGAGCAGATGGGAAGGAGAAATGAAATGCTAATCAGTGTGCAGCTAATATCAGTTAGGAGTGCCAGTAGCTTCATAGAATGGACTCATTTGCATAACCTTTTCAAAATTGACAGTGTTACTTACGTCCCTAAGAAACCACGATAGATAAAGAAGTAACATTAGGCCAAACAAGAGGAAGGATTTTGCCAATTATATGAGAGCTGTTTAAGACTAGAATGGGTTGATCTTAACAAGGAAGGAAATTGGTTTTGCTTCAGGTAACTTAGGCAAATGCTGAAGTTGCTTTGAGGCTGAAGTTTAAAGTGCAGCTACTGTATCTTATTCATAGCATTTTAAAGTAATCTTGATAATATCTCCCATTTGTAACCTCCTGTGTCTTCCTGTTGCTTCTTCCATTTTTTCCCTCTTCCCCCCCAAAATAAAAAATGGCTAAAGAAAAAAAAAGAGAGAGATTAGGTCCACAATGCACTTTGATTGGTGGTATGCAGAGACCAAAGTCTGAAAGAACCCCCAGGGAATGTTAGGCAGGATTATTGATTGTAGATTACAGCATTTATAACCCATTTTTGGTACCATTTTTATACCAATGGAAAACAAGAGTGCTTGCTCTGCAGACTATGGGCATTCTTATAATATATTGGGAAAATGGATTTGTTATACAGATACTCCTCAACGTAGGACTGCATTTGAGCTCAAAATTTCTGCTGTTAAGTAAGACATTTGTTTAAAAGGTTTTGCCCCATTTTACAATTTTTCGTGCCACTGTTGTTAAGTGAATTGCTGAAGTTGATAATGTTCAGTGAATCCTGCTTCCCCATTGACGTGGCTTGTCGGAAGGTCGCAAAAGGGGATCACATGACCTTGGGACACCACAACGGTCTTAAGTATGAACCAGCTGCCAAGTATGAACCAGCTGCCAATTTTGATCGCATGGTAATGGGGATGCTGCAAAGGGAGTAACATGTTTTCACTTTTTTCAGTGCTGTTGCAACTTTGAATAGTAACTAAATGAATGGTTGTAAGTTGAGGACCATATAGGGCAGCTTCTTGGCATATCAAGGTTGTGAATTAATTAGGATCTTATCTATCTCTCTTTTAATGGGGTATGTTACCTAGAGTGAGCAGATGCATTTGCTCTGGAAGTGGGAGAGAGACTCCCTTTTGGAATACTTCTGTTATGTTTCTGAGAATTGATTTTGGAGACTCTATTTAGCCTATGAACATAAATCTATTGAAGCAGATGAAGTCTGTTTTGCAGTTATGCAGCCTGAGTTCCTAGGGCTGGATTGGGCCTCTGAAATACTTGGGTGCAGTCTCTGAAAGAACTGCAAAAGTTAGTCATCAAAGTTTAATTTTTAATATGCCCAAGGAGAAGAGATACATGAATAAGAAATCAAATATCAACTATATTTAATTTTAATTAAGGGGAAATATTATTCATGTGTCCCCCCAGTGATACACCCTTGTGGGTGTATGTCCCACCTCACCCCCAGTAGCACACCTCTGGAAAGCCAAATGCATCCTTTGGCACAGAAAACGTTCTATATTCCAGCTATCAGTAGTAGGTTGCAAGCAGTACGCCCAGGTACGGGCGTACTGGTGCATGCCAGGAGCACTGGGTACCATTCTGGTATGGTGCTCCGGACAGCCCGCCTGCCATCGTTCCTTACCTGTATTTGAAGGAAATGGGTCATCTTCACATGCGCAGCATACAGCGCCTGCACAACAGTCCATCAAGCAGCTGGAGTGTCATACAGGCATCACAGGAGGTAAGGATGCATGCGGGCACTGCGCGCATTCATGTGGTGGCCCCAGAGCACCATTGCACCGTACCAGTTGCAACGGGATCCGGAACCCACCACTGCCAGCTATATTTAGCTTTGGAACTGCCAGATGTTGTGGCAATGTGTTATATGGTTTAACAATATCTGTGTAGCAGAACTCCACATGCAGAAATTCTCTGATTTATGTACACAGTATACATATGTAATAACCTTTCCTCCCCACCCCCAACAAGGTCGATGCATTCTTTAAAGAATACATTTGTGCTTGCTCTCAAATATGGATCATAATGGGGCAAGGCAATCACATCTACGTTTTGCCCAATTAGTACTCCTTTCCAGCTGCTCAGAAAATGGAGGCTGTATGCTTAAACCCATATCACAGGTGCACAGGCTAGAAATGAGTCCTGAAGGAGAAGGGATTGGAAGAAAGAACATTCTGCTCATCATGTATATGGGACATCAGAAATTCACACATAGACACCGTGAATTTCAGCTTACAGGAAGAACTGATTTATTAGCTTGGTTTTCTCAGGCAGAGCCAGATGATGTAACAGTCTGAAGTCCATTGCCCAGCTCTTCATTCTTTATTTAAACACGCCCAATGTTTTCATCTCAGAAATTATCTATAACCATACAAGGGAGGGCTTCAGGAACTGAAACCAAATTCCAATCCTATTAATGCTGTATTTTCTGTCCATGGAACAGTGTTAGTGTTATCTGCACGAATATCTGTGTACTGATTTTTTTCTACAGTCACGAAGGGACAGATCAAAGGAGGATACATTTCTATACACAAAACTAGTTTTTGCTTAATTTTCAAGGGGACCTTATGGTATGAACCTTTTAAAAGCAAATGTGTTCACAGGGAGTAGAAATCGGAGTTGGAGGCAGTCCCTCTCTCCATATATTGCAAACACATACTTTGCTGAACCGTCATCTTCAATCACTTGAGTAACATTGGAGGAAATAACTCAGAGGGGAGACTTTCCCTCTTCTTTCTATGGGTCCCCCACTGCCCACTGCTTGGGCCAGGGAGATGGATGGGGATTGAAGAATCAGATGGAGATTTCCTGTAGGCTGAATCTAGTCCTTAAGCTGAACGTCCATCACTTCTAAATCCAGAAGTTAGGAATCATACCTGGAAAACAATGTGAATTAGAAAGGAATTAGCCTGATTCATGAGCAGGAAAATAATTCCTTTCCAGATGAGTTTTTTTAAGGATAATCTCCTATCCCCCACAGCTGAGCTGTTGATATGCAAGGCATTTGGTGATGTTCAAACCCTGCTGATTTATTCCCCAGAGAGACAGAAATCTTATGGCCATGTTGACACCTTTTCTTGCTGTGAAATACAACCAAGGGAGATGTAGGTATGAGCTGCCTGGCCTTGGATTTGACAGCTGCAGGAGACAAGACATTGATTAAACATTGGAGCACTAGCAGACAGTTGGGCTAGTTTTAATGTCATCATGCAGGTGGTGAGTCTCAGACACCAGTGGGCAATGCAGCAAAGAAATATGGCTGAGAAATAGGGAACTTTGAGACAATTTGGGACAACAAGTGGAGGGACTAAGCATGCTTCATTCCTACAAAACAGCTGCTCAAGGGTAATTTGAAAGATTGCAAGGGAGGCAATTGCTGAAGCCCCCAATAAAGCTGTTTATTAAGGAGATGGAGCAGTGATGTCAGGTCAATAGGAAATAATCTCGCTGGGAATTAAAGGCTGGGAGACAAAATTAGAGAAACACAATGGCCATTTCAAGGAACAGTTAAATAATTCAAGTGGTAATGATTGTGCAACATCACTTTGGCATTATCTTGAACATCTAAAAGAAACCGGTGATTTGCAGACAAGGGGCATTAAATGAGAGCACAAGTTGAGCCATCTGCTTTTTAAATAGCAGAATGGCCCTATCAGCGAACCCGATGGAGAGCAATTTAACACATTTGTTTCACTCTTTGAGCATGTCACTTGAGCACTGTGGACAACAGAATTTGGGAGAACCTGGTGGGATTAAGTTCCACATTCATCAGTGAGATCAGCAGAAGGGAATGGGAAGTTTATTTAAAAATGGTGATGAGCAGTTTCACCTGTAGATTATCAGGTTCATTCTCTCAATCATTTGATCACCTGATTCTAGAGGCTAAAAATCTCTTCTGCTCAAGATTTTGGCACTAATCAGTGGTAATCCTGAGAGACTGCCTCCTGCCAATTACCTCCCAAAGACTGATTCGATCGCACAGACTTGGCCTCCTCCGGATTCCATCTGCCAGCCAATGCTGGCTGGCGACCCCCCGGGGGAGAGCCTCCTCTGTTGCAGCTCCGGCCCTCTGGAACGAGCTCCCCGTGGAAATCCGGACCCTTACTACCCTCCCGGCCTTCCGTAAAGCTACTAAGTCCTGGCTGTTCTGGCAGGCTGGGGGCTGTTGAAGTATCCAGCCCCACTTCATCTGTGAATGTTGTCGTATTTTAAATTGTTGTATTGTCTTGTATTGTCTTATTTATCCCCTTTCCCTGTTTTATTGTAAGCCGCCCGGAGTCCTTCGGGAGTGGGCGGCATACAAAACCAATAAATGAATAAATTAATGAATAATCAGTTGTAGACAGTCCTGAGCTAGATGGACCATAACTGTTAATTTAGTTTAGGATAAAGCAGCATGCCAAGTATTGGAGTAATTAACAGCAGATTGAGGAATAGAAAATTATTCCAGATTCTCATTAAACATCTCCCTAGTTTTGGTTTGGCTGTGTTTCAGAGTTAGAAGCAACACATTAGGAACCTTCCACTGTTCCAGGATTGTTATTTTTCTTATTGCTAAATTCTGTTTCAATGCATATTGTATGTGCTCAGTTTGCAACAGTTTCTATTCCTTCATGTCTTTTCCATTAGCACTTCAACATTACCAGACTGATGTGAAAAAGGCAATGCTACAGTAATTATCAGTTGGTAATTATCAATTGTAAATAAAACAAGGGTGGGAAAGTTGTGATTCTCCAAATATTGTTAAGCTATAACTTCAAGTATTCCTCCCTATATTGATGATGCTGATTTGAACTTCTAACAACCTCAGTTAAGCAGTTTGTGAGAACCACAGGCTATCATTGGAGGGCATTTCTGTATATGTCCATTATTGTGCCAAAAGTTGTGGGACATGTGGACATGTCACATTTATCCAGGAAAAAAAAAGGACAGGCTACATTGCTGTTCGGTGCATTTCAACTCTGGGAATTGTTAGCAATGGCTATGCTGGTTGAGAACTCTGGGAATTGAAATCCGTATGTGAGCAGGTTATCGAAGCTGAGAAAGGCTAGCAGAATTTGTGGGAGATGAAATTGAGATGATTTGTTTACCAGTATGGTTCCCTGGCAAAAAAAATATGATACAAGATGTATTCAGATCTCACTGTTGCTTAATGAATTTTAGAATTTCTTTGTGCATCATATGAACGTCAAACTCAGATCAGAAGCTTGACAATGCAACCTATGGGAGCTGCAATATTGTTATCTCTGGTAGCCCTTAATGTATTTTTGTGGATACCAGGGCTGAAATGTTGATGTTTTATGGATTTATTATTGTGAGATATGGGAAAAATAAAGGCAGGAAAGATTTTTCTACTTTTCTGCACCTTCTATTTTCTTTTTAAATTTGTATTTGTTTTTACTGTTTATAATTACTGTACTCTAAATATAATCCTTAATAAAATCACTATTTAAAAAGGGGAGAATTACTGGGTTTTGGTAAGTGTACCTGCTATTTAAAATTTGCATTTTCTAGCAGACTGCCATCTTGCCAGGACCAAACTCCCACTTAACAAAAGGATGGGGAGGAGGGGTGGCTGTAGGTTTAGGTTTATTGGATTTATATGCCGCCCTTCTCCCAAGGACTCAGGGCGGTGTACAACATAAAAGAAAACACATATTACAAAAATTAAAAGGGACATTAAATAAAGTACCCCCCAAAAAACCCCAATTGATATTTACAATAAAAAATAAAAAATTGAATTAAAATTAACAACCAAAATAATCCTATATTTTATTCTATACAGGCCAGACTGGCTTGCTGGAAAAGCCAACTTTTTAGGGCGCGTCGGAAGGACCAGAGGTCGGGGATTATGCGAAGCTCCTGGGGGCAGCTCATTCCAGAGGGAAGGCGCTCCCACAGAGAAGGCTCTCCCCCTGGGGGTCTCTAGCAGACACTGTCTGGCTGACGGCACCCTGAGGTGGCCAACTCTGTGGGATTGCACTGGACAGTGGGAGGCTACTGGTGGCAGTAGGTGGTCTTGCAGGTATCCTGGGCCTAAGCCATGGAGTGCTTTAAAGGTCATAATTAGTGCCTTGAATCGCACCCGGAAGACAACCGGCAACCAGTGCAGACCACCTAAAAGGGGTGTAACATGGGAGCACCTAGGTGCCCCCATGATAACCTGCGTAGCCACATTCTGGACCAGTTGAAGCCTCCGGGTGCTCTTCAAGGGCAGCCCCATGTAGAGACTGTTACAGTAGTCCAGGCGAGAAAGGATGAGGGCATGAGTGACTGTGCACAGAGCATCCCAATCCAGAAAGGGGTGCAACTGACGTATTAGGTGAACCTGGTAAAAGGCCCCCCTGGTCATGGCCATAGGAGGATCTATGGTGCTATGTGGCTTTACTATATTTGGAAATAATGTAATCCACCTTTTCAAAAGGACCAAAGGAACTCTTGGCCCATCACATTCATATGACTTACATACATAGAGCATCATCTGAATCATTGAAGTGACTCTTGACTTGTAGAAGTATGTGAGTACTGACTTTCTGCATTGGAAGGTGGGTTTTTGTTTTTTTTACAGCAAGTAGGATCTGGAGTGGCTATAATGCTTTCAGGCTGGCCTTCCCCTAGAGTGGGAGAATATGCTGAGGAAGGTTAGCTGGCAAATTGATTGCTTTGCTTCGAAAATGGTTAATATGCTGAAGAAGGTGAGCTGGTAAATTGATTGCTTTGCCTTCGAAAGGGTTGCTCTTGATAATCTCAGTTTGCAGAGCTGACTCATGAATCAGCCAAGGGAATATCATCTCCGCAATTAAAACCCAAGCAAATCAACACAGTCCTTTCCCCCTCCCTCAAGACACCTGCAGGGAGAGGTTGGCACTGCTGATAAATGAGCACAGACCATCCACATTCTGGGCCTTTTGCCATTCAATTACCTTTCCTGGTAATTTTTCAAGTTTAGCCAGGGTGATTATAGCCATTTGCTGAGAATAATGGGCATCTGGTTTATGTTTGGTTGAGAGGGGAGTAGCGAGCTAGAGTGTCCTAATGACAGCTAAGGGAGAGCTGGCTGCTCTGAAAGTCTCTCTTGATTAAACCCCAGGCTGCCAGAATCTATATTCCCCTCCATTTATGTCTGCCATTCTGTGTTACATTTGATTGCCTGCAAGGCTATGATTAGCTCGGGGTCAGCCCTTAAAGTAAGCTATAGGGAAAGGAGAAGGAAGGGCAAGTTTCCTGTGCCACTAGAAGATAGTTAAGGTAATAGTCTCAGGATATCCAACCATCTGAAGATTTGAGCAACATGGTTAACATTTTACCATCCTTCTGTTCCTCAATCAGCTTTTCCTTACTCAGTTGACTTCCAGCTTTCACTCTTGACTGGCCCTACATTGGAAACAACCCATAGGCTACATACTTTCACCATCTTAACTGTGGTCCTCCTGGGCACCTGGAGTGGGCAGGACCATTTTATGTTAGGGAACTGGGGGAATTTTATTTATTAATCAAATTTATATGGCTTCCCATCTCACAAAAAATGGCCCTATGTAGTGTACCACAATCGAATATATAAAAATATACAAAAACAATCATTATAACAATATTTAAAAAAATAATTTTTAGGAATTAAAATATTATTAAAAGTTTAAAATATACAAACCACAAGGCATGGGGAGAGGGAATATATGAAACACAGTGGAGCCATCTAAACATGTCTCTGGTTCCCTGGGACTCCCAGGCTGGTGACATAAGGTCATACTGATTCTTCCCAAATATTCAATGAGTGTTCCAACTAACACACTCCAGTGATATTTTGGTATTACTAGCTATACATCTAATCAAGTATGGCGTAAAGGCAAAATAGCCTCTTCTAGGTTGGAAACAATAGCAGTAGACTTATATACCGCTTCATAGGGCTTTCAGCCCTCTCTAAGTGGTTTACAGAGAGTCAGCATATTGCCCCCAACAATCTGGGTCCTCATTTTACCCACCTCGGAAGGATGGAAGGCTGAGTCAACCCTGAGCCGGTGAGATTTGAACCGCTGAACTGCTGATCTAGCAGTAGCCTGCAGTGCTGCATTTAACCACTGCGCCACCTCGGCTCTTTCAATGGGTTATATTCATCCCATATAAATTCCTTGAGGCACTTTAGACACTAGCAGACAAATTGATCTCTTGAGATCATTCCTACTGCTAGATCTCATATCTTCATCATTAATTTTTTTTCTCTTTTAACCCATATCAATAAGATGATCTCATGACTAAATTAAAATTTAAGTCTCGATCAATCTCTAGAATACAAACTTACCTACATCACTTTTTAAGTATGAGTAACAGCTAATAATCCACTCTTATATGATTGCTCAGAACATTCACTATCTCTGTCAGATTTCCAGATCAAGTCTAAAGAAATTAAAATAGCAGAAAGGTTTTGTACATCAAGGTCAGTCCAACAGTGTCCTTCCATTCATAAAAAGTTATCTGAACAAGAAGTTTTAGGAAGGTAACATGTTGCCTCTGAAACCAAATATTTGGCCATCCTCTGGCAACCTTTAACAAGTACACTTACACAAGGATATGCTGTTGCATTGTGACTCACAAATGGTCAAGCGGTTTGCTCACATAGCCAGATTGATAAAACAAAAAATGTCTAATCCCAAATGGTAGGAGGAAGCCAGTTAACTCAAGCTGACCTGTGATAACTGATAACTACATTTATTTAAACTTAGTGTGATTATAAATGATTTTTTGCTGCCAAATTCAATTTTCTCTAATGTAAGTTGCAGGCTGCTTATCTAGCATATGTGTGGCCACTTGAAAGGATTTATCTGGATAGCATCCTTGCCACTATCAATGCTGCAGACCATCCCAAAAAAACTAGCCTGTATTGGGTCATGCTCAGAGCATGATTTTACTACTTCTTTGGCGCCTTTTCCTGAAAAAGAACTTCATCTTACAAGCTGCGATAAGTGGGCACATCGATGATCTGATACAGCTCTTTGAAGTAGAACTGGTCAGGAAACAGATACCACAAGAACTAATGGAACTCTCCTTTATTGTTGTAGGGTATAATAACAGAATCTTGAAAGACTGACAGAGATACCATCTCCCCCCCACTTATACTAAAAAGAATCAAGGTGGGACAATCTTGAGGTTATTTTTCCCTCCCGGCTTCCTGCCTGTCCAGACTGAGCTGATGTTTACTTGGTTGAATTCCTTCTTCAAAACGGTTCCTATAGTCCTCTCCAGAACTGAGTACAGTACTCCTGGGAACCTTCCAAAATTTGATGAACCGCAACCACTCAGGACATGGCATCACCCATGATAATGGTTGCTTGGAATATTACTTCAGCAACATCTGGAAGGGTGTAGGTTCTTCCCTTTTCTTTATACCATTCCATGCATTTCCCCAGGGAGCTATTATTCAACTGTCACCTTCTAATTGCTTAGCTTTTCTCTATACAATTTCTGGCTGTGTACGTGATTTCCCTGCTCCTAATTTCATCCTAAAACATCCTTATTTGGACATACTTGTCTCTGTGTGCCGCTATAAAATATTGATTTCCTTCTGCTGGATGCTCTAAAATGGCAAGCCACTGTGTGCCTGTCTCCCCAAATAATCATTCTGCCCCATTATTGCCAAGCTCATTAGAATAGATGGAGCCTTTCCAACTTTCCAACTCTTGGATTGTTGTTTTTAATTTGCTAGCAAGGCTGCAGATAGAACCTCCATCCCAGATTAGAGAAAACAGTGTAATCCTGGCAGTGGTAAAGCGGTAGCCATTGGATGCTCCTCAGTGTCAGGCTATCAAGCTGTTAATTAGCTCACATGTATAAACATTTAGCAGGACACAGGAGGAGAGGGAGGCAGATTCATGGCCCTGATTTTTAGACATCAATCGTCTTATATTCAAAGTTTCAGTTATTCCAGGATTGCTGGTATTGATTGATTGATTGATTACATTTATATGCCGCCCTTTTCCCCGAAGGGGACTCAGGGCGGCTCACAATTCAATCAGGGAAGGGGGTACAGACAGGGGGATAAAAAAGACAAGACATAACAATACAAAATTTAAAAACACACAACAACCATACCATTCGAGAAGGGGGGCAAAAGTTCTTTAGCCCCAGGCCTGTCGGAACAGCCAGGTTTTAAGGGCTTTGAGGAAGGCCTGGAGGGTGGTGAGGGTTCGAATCTCCACGGGGAGCTCGTTCCAGAGGGTCGGAGCAGCCACAGAGAAGGCTCTCCTCCGGGTAGTCGCCAGTCGGCATTGGCCGGCGGATGGAATTCGGAGGAGGCCTAATCTGTGGGATCTGATCGGTCTATTGGAGGTAATTGGCAGCAGGCGGTCTCTCAAGTACCCAGGTATACATGTGCACAAGCAGACACATGCATCCAGGTTTGTTCCTTCTCATTACAACAAGTAGTTGCACTCCACAGAAAGTCAACAAAGGTGCACGTGCCTATGGTTGCCTTCCCTGATTTAGTACCTTCCAGAAATGAAGCTATAGTTTTGCAGCCCCAACAAAGCAGGTGGCATCATGTTGGAGAAGACTGGCCTCAGTGTCTTGTCTTAAGGTGTATTAATTAAATCATCTCTGGAAAAAAAAACCCACATCTACTGTCCAAAAATCCTGGGAAGTTGAAGATGCTTCCTGACTCCTGGAGAACGACAATAGAAGAACAACTAAGCATGGGTTAAAATATATGAAACATGGATATACATAGAACTTATAAGATGATGAAATAAAGTGAGATGTTCACCACTTGTTATTCTATACAATAGATTAAGGGAATTGAAATGAATATTGAACAGCGAGGTTTGCTATTCATAGACAAACTAAAGGTAACCTAATCCAAGACATGGAAAAGTTGGAGAGGGAACACTTATAATGGAAAATTATGAAGACTTAAAGGCAGAATTACAAATTGAGGGCGCGTAAGGATGTATAATTATATAAAGATAATGATGAGAATAGCTGGGAATTGTAACCAGGTCTACATCTCAACCAAAATTAGGCTGGGGGGGGGCTTAAAAGTACAATGACTATATATGTATACTTTTTTGTTCTACTTTTCTTTTTTAAAAAAGGAGGAGAATAGATGTTTAAAATTAAATATGTATCTTGAAAAGGAACTATAAATACCATCAACATAAAATGGAGCTTACTCAGAAGCTGAAATACACCAAGCAAATAAGATGAAGAGTGGGAAGAAAAGGAGGGAGTTAAGGGAAGAAGAGAGGGATAGGAGAGAGGGTAGGAGGGGGGGAAGAGGAGGAGAGAAATGAGGAGTGGAAAGGGGAGAGGGGAATAGGAGAGAGAAGGGGAAGTATAGCAGGGAAGGATGACGGGGAAGAAAGGAGGTAGAGAGGGAGATGAAAGTGAAGGCACAAATGTAGTGTATGGAGAGCAGAAGAGCTAATAACTGGGTTTTTTATGGGGTTGATGGTAAGATGAATTTATGTAAACATTTAATAATACAATACGATGTTGGCTACGTAATAGTATACATGTGATTATATGTTATAAAATGAAAAATAAAAAAAACTTCATTGAAAAAAAAGAAAAGTGGGGAGGATTGTACTTGTTAGTTTTGCATGATAAACGAGAGGAATGAAAACCAAATGAGCTACTTTTATGTTATTGTAAAAGCTACATTGACAGAATCTTGCAAGTCTGAAAGTACAGTACAATCCTACCATACACACCTCACACTACTGAGTGGCTTCTGATGTTACCTCCCAAAGATTGTCCAACTATTCCATCTCTCAGGCTGGGGGGTGAAATTATACGCCCCTCAGAGAGGGTTCGCAATTTGGGAGTCCTCCTGGATCCCCAGCTGACTCTAGAACACCATCTGTCGGCTGTTACCAGGGGGACCTTTGCCCAGGTTCGCCTGGTGCACCAATTGCGACCCTTCCTGGATCGGGAGGCTCTTCAGACAGTCACTCACGCCCTTGTGACCTCAAGACTGGATTATTGTAACGCGCTCTACATGGGGCTGCCCTTGAAGAGTGTTTGAAGACTTCAGTTAGTCCAGAATGCAGCCGCGCGAGCGATTGTGGGTGCACCTAGGTACACCCACGTCACACCTATCCTCCGCGAGCTGCACTGGCTACCCTTTAGTCTCCGAATCCACTTCAAGGTGCTGGTCGCTACCTATAAAGCCCTACATGGCATTGGACCTGGGTACCTGAGAGACCGCCTCCTGCCGATTACCTCCCTCAGACCGATAAGATCTCACAGGTTAGGTCTCCTCCGGATTCCATCTGCCAGCCAATGTCGGCTGGCGACCCCCCGGGGGAGAGCCTTCTCTGTCGCAGCTCCAGCCCTCTGGAATGACCTCCCCGTGGAGATCCGGACCCTTACTACCCTCCTGGCCTTCCGCAAAGCCACCAAGTCCTGGCTGCTCCAGCAGGCCGGGGGGGCTTGTGAAACACCCAGCCCCACGGAAATTGTGAATGTTGCGCCTTTTTTTACAGTGTTGTCTTGTCTATCTATCTCCTTTCCCTTGTCTGTTGTGAGCCGCCCGGAGTCCTCCGGGAGTGGGCGGCATACAAGACAAATAAAATGAAAATGAAATGAAATGAAATTATACAGCCCAAGAAACTAGGAAAGATCTCTTCTGAGTTTCTTTCTCTGTCCATTATCCAATTGTGGGTTATGCTATATCTGGCCCTTGGTAGCACCTTTTTATCCAGTCTCTCAAGATCTTTCCCATGTCCTATTCTACTTGTGAAACTGATTTCTTTGTCTGATCTGGTTTGGTCTGGTATATGTAGTGGGACTAATATAGTACTGGCATAGAACAAATGTTTCATTTTGGAACTAAACCACCCAAAATTATCTGTTTCCTTGGAAAGTTCATGCACAGAATGTTTTGAACATTTCTCATTCTGAAAATTGCTGTGCACCTTCATACCTGAACAGTTTTGGTAAGCAGGGCTCGACAATTAATATCTAGTAAGTTATTTCTCTCCACCGGGCCTAATTTTAATTACGGTAATTTGTAGCTCCATATAGGAAAGAGTTTTATGATACGGTATTTTATTCTTTTCTTGATACTAATATTCCACTTCCAAAAGCTGGTGGTGTTTCAGAGATGGGAAATAAGATGAACTGTATTCAAAAGAAAATAAGGGATTGACTTTTAGGCTAGAACTGGAAGCTCTGCTTTGATCAACACTTAGCACAGGCTTCTCAATATCAGAAGAAAATAGCAGTTTTACATCTTTATTGCCTCTCAGGGTAGCTGACTCTTGCTAGTATTATGAGCAGGAGTCCAAATAATCTATAATGTGGTTTCAGAGGCTCCTCTCCATTACACAAAAAAGAAAGAGCTATGATTTGTTACTTCTTGATAAAGATTTATAACCTATAATGGACTGGCTGGCATCCTTACTTTGAACCAGTGGAGGGTGCCTATCTTTGCTTAAGTCTCACTTACCATCCTCAACAAATGAGGAATATGATTCAAAGTTTTAGACCGTGCTCTTGAACTGCTTGTAAAAATGAAGTTAGCTGAGCACCATAATAGTTATTAACTTTGAATTGGGAAGCAAATAATGCTTTCTGCATGTTTATGAAGCCATCTGTATTCTAGGAGCTTGGTGGCCATAATAAACAATGTATAATAAACCCATTGATCTCCATTAGGGGATGGAGGGAAGGAAAAAATAACATTTATGTGTTCGGGTGAGAAGAAAGCTGAAATAAGTTTTGTTATTAACCAATTACACACACACATACATACACACACACACACACACACACACAGTAAAAAAATCAAAAATTGATTGCCAAAATCCTACTGGAGAGGCATTCCAGTCGCACAAGCTCTAATCTTTTTTCTTTCTGGCAATAAGTCAGTTACTGTACAGAAATAGTTTAGGAGGAAATGACCACAATCTATATGCTCAACAAGCCTATGGGTAAGTTAAAATGGCTTATGAATCTCATAGAACCTCATGGCTTAGATAGAGCAGAGAAGCCAAGTTACTGTAGTGACCCGCCAGTTGGCAGCAGAGCTGGCAGCAGACTCAGATGATGAGGAGGTTGGGGAGGAACTTGGGCCAGTTCTGCAGTCTGGGAAAGGCTCTGATGGATGCTGTGTGTCAGATGCAGAGATAGAGCCAGGGCCATCTGACATTTCCCAGCCACCGGAGAGGTAGCTGCCTTTGGAGGCTGATATGAGTGAAGAGGAAGAACAGCTGGGGCCCGTTCCAGATGCACGTATACGCAGAGCTGTTAGGAGAGGTGAACAATGGAGGACAAGGAGTTGACTCGGGAAACAAAGCACACATGAATGCTGAACAGCCACCCTCCCTGGCTGGGGAATAAATAGAAGGAAAGGGGAGTGGTTGTTGTAGGAGACAACAGTTTGTATTTCTGAAGATTTTACTCATTGTGTTTCGTGCCACAAAGACTGCTTGCCAGAACTTAATTTGCAGCCTTTCAGGAGCTCATGGCCTTGCAATTATCGTAAGGAACTGATAAGGTCTGTTACTGAAGTTAGCTCCTTGAAGGACTATTGCCTTGACTTTTTGATTGGTGAATGCAATTAATTCACAAGAGGTAAATAAAGAGAGTTTTTTTGTGACAAGGAGTCTGTTTCTTGCTTCTGCTAAGGCTGGATCAGAACAGTTACTCCATTTCAGGATAAAATTTAAGAGATAGGTTTTCATCATTATCAGATGATGAAGGAGACATTCTGGGTATCTTTTTATGTTGCCAGCAGAATAGCTAACATGCTGTCAACATTCCAGACATAGGGTCATTCCATATCTAAAGTCTAGATATTGGTTTAGATTCTAAACTACTATTTGTCTGTTCTTTCTATTTTTTTTTCCTTTGAAATCTGCTGCTACCATTATTATACTGGAAGCATCCACATCAACTCTTCAGATGAAAGAATTGAGGGGTCCTTGGTGGTCTCTGGGCTTGGTTGTTTTATTGCAGGCATTTCATTATCCAAACTAGGTAACATCATCAGTGCTATTAAGGAGTGGAGTTTGCTCTCAGTTTATATTCGAGTGGCTTGCCTTGTCAGTGTTGGTGGGAGAGACCTCGGAGGTTCTTTGGTTGGGCTGTTAACTGTTAACTTGTTTGTCAGTTCCTTGATTGGGATATTGTTTACTTCATGATTGTTTGTCTGATGTTAATCTGGGCATGACCCGTCAAAACCACGCTCGACTAAACCGCGTCGCTAACGTCATCAACAGGGCGACAACAGCCAGCGCGGAGAAAGAAGGGCGCTTTAAATAGCATTTTGAAAGCAAGCTGATTCAACTTAAGGTAAGGGTTAGGGTTAGGGTTAGGTTAAGGGTTAGGGTTAGGTTTAGGGTTAGGTTAAGGGTTAGGTTTAGGGTTAGGTTTAGGGTTAGGTTAAGGGTTAAGTTTAGGGTTAGGTTTAGGATTAGGTTTAGGGGGGTTAGGTTTAGGTTTAGGTGTTAATTTTAGGTTTAGGGTTTACAGCGTGCTTCTGTCTCCGCGCTGTTGTTGCCCTTTTGATGACATCAGCAACGCGGTTTAGTCAGGCGCGGTTCAGTCGAGCGTGGTTTTGTCGGTGAACCAAATCTGGGAGCTAATCTATGCTCATTTGGGTTCTAATTGCTGGTGGGGAGATGGTTTGGTGTTTTTGTTTGCTTTTTGGCTTGTTGATTGACTCTTTTGCATAGTCTGAAGATATTGTTTATGTCTATATTTCTATTGATAGCTAATTATCAGCATATCAGGCTTCAAGAAATTCCCTATCATTTTTGGACTTGGCTTGGCCTAGGATGGTCACAGGGTGCATTGGAGGAGAGGATCATTGGGCGCAGAGAGCAATCATATATTGACTTGCTTGGAATTATCTGGAAACAAAATGTTTCATGTTCTCCACGGGCTTAACATTTACACAGATATTGCAGTAGTATGAAAAATCAGCATTGATTAAGCCTTTTTATCCTGGCTACAAAACTCCAGATAACCAGGTTGGAACAAAGAGTTTATATTTTCTACTAGGGACCAATCAGAGTTTTAAAGCCCTGATATGATAGCCTGAGCATAGATTTTAAAAGGTAAATATCGCTGGATGTATTTAGAATAGATTTAAAATACACTGCAAAGATTTGAAAAATGATGGACTGGCAGTCTGGAAAGCCTCATAGAAGTTGCATCTTATTGCCATGTTTGCAACAGATGCTTTGTGTCACTATACTCCTTCCCAGTTGCAGCCATTTGCTAAATTTCTATTTATAATATCTATCTATGGGGAGTTGGATGATGCACAATAATGTAATACATGAGTGTGATTGCTTTGAAACAGATGGGCATAAATAAAGTGTGTACATGATATTTTTCCCTTGATTTTTTTCCCAGGAAGTAATTCTAACTAAACCAGTAGAATACACATTCAATGCTTTTGGAGGCGGCATTAAAATATGCTATATATTTTTTCTTCTTTCTGTAAAATGGGTATGAGGATAGTAAATTTATATAGTCAGGTCGCTCTGCTGCTAATTGAATGTTCTCATTAGAGCAAGCCTCTGTTCCACCTATTTAGATGTTCAATTTTTTTTAGGACTTTCCACATTTTCCAGCTTCTTAATAATTATTTAATGAGGAATTACCAGTATGTTTGTATTGTGGTTTGATTTTGTTTATTGCTTGTTTTAATTGTATTATTGCTGTTTATTGGTTCTCCCTGGGTTGGCTTGTGGTTTAAGTTGATGTCATCCATTTTAGAGCCTTCTCTTATTACAGGGAAATAATGAAGTATGCATAAAGACTTTCAGTACGTTGGTTCAAATCAATAATCTTGCTATAAAAGAAGAATACTAATTTTCACAGTGGTATTTCTTCACTAAACATTAGCTACATTAGATAGGATTGTAACCAGAGGTGGTTTCAGCCGGTACTGACCGGTACACCCGTACCGGTTGAAAGAATTTGGCATGCCTTCCCGTACTGGGGCTTCCGGGGGCCCGGAACCAGAATGGTCCCTCCC
This sequence comes from Thamnophis sirtalis, assembly GCF_051295495.1. Lineage (NCBI taxonomy): Eukaryota > Metazoa > Chordata > Lepidosauria > Squamata > Natricidae > Thamnophis > Thamnophis sirtalis. The sequence goes on from NW_028261383.1 coordinate 163,342,298, forward strand.
CTGGCCTGCCCCTCCCCTCCACTAGCAAAAGCCTTCTGGATTATTTTGGCTGGCGGGTGCACAGAGGGAGAGCGGGGAATCCATGCACAGGTAGGAAATCGCATGGATTTCCCACCCCTTCATTGGAAATGAGGTGGCTGTCAGAGGAGAGAGCAGCACACGCCCGTTGGCTTGTCCGTTGGCTTGTCCATTGGCTTGTCCAATGAATCCTCCCCTCCTGTTAATTCTTCTGACAAGGCAGTGTGCCCCGCATGGCGTGTTCAAACAGCAAATGGAACAGGAGAGGAGTTCCACGCGGGGCTTTTTAAACAGCCAAACTCCCCTCCTGTTAATTCTTCTGTTTGAACAAGCCACGCGGGGGTGGTGGTGCTCCCTTGCTTTGACAGCCGCCTCGTTTCCAATTGGGGGGGGGAGGAAGAAATACATCTTTTCCTCCCCGCTCCATGGATCCATGGATCCCCCCAATTGGAAACGAGGGGGCTGTCAAAGCGCCCTGCATGGCTGTTCAAGCAGCAAAAGAAGGAACAGGAGAGGAGTTCCACGCGGGGCTTTTTAAACAGCCAAACTCCCCTCCTGTTCCTCAGACAGGCCGGATCGGGAGCGCACTCCAGGCTGCTGCTTCTCCTGCTGCCGCTGCTGTGGGCACAACTCTCGTGAGGGGAAGAAAAAATAATAATAAAAGGCTCCCGCCATGGAGTCACCCACCCTGCTCCCCCGCCTGGCAGAGCTTTTTTTCCCCTCTCTGCTTGGCTCTTCTTCGCCCACCAAAGTGCTACCCCCACTCGGCTGTCCTCGCTGTCACTACGCATGCCCCCTCTGTGTGCCCAGCCGAAGGCCTGAGGGGGAGCGAGTGATGGCGGCACGGGGCGGCTGCTACTGCTCCTGGGCTCGCTGTGGGTAGCGGGCAGCGCCCCAACTCCCCCGCCGCCACTGCCACGCCACCTCAGCAGCACCACCTCCTGCCAGCAGAACTGAGGTGAGGAAGAAGAGCGAAAGACATGGAGCCACAGACTCTCCCCTTTCCCCCGCCCCACAGCTTGCCTCCTTGGGTGGGACCAGGGCGCGGGCAGAGTGAGTGGAGTTTGCGACCAACTTTAAAGTGAATGGGGATGTTTGTGACTAAATGGGACAGAAAACATAGAGGAATGCAAGGGAACATAGAGGTAATCTAGTCCAACCCCTTCCTTCCTTCTCCTTGAGAGCTGTCAGTGACAGACATGAGGGAAATGATGTGTGTGTGAATGAGAGAGAGAGAGAAAAAAAGAAAGAATGAGAAAGAGAAAGAAAGAAAATTAGAGAGAGAGACAAGAAGGAAGGAAGGAAGAAGGAAGGAAGGAAGGAAGGAAAGAAAGAAAATAAGTGGGGGAGAGAGACACAAGAAGGAAGGGAGAGAGAGAGAGAGGGAGAGAACTTATGATCACAATTGAGCCCAAAATTTTGGTTGCTAAGCAAGAGCGTTGTGAAGTGAGTTTCACCACATTTTCCAATTTGGCCATGTCTACCTGGTCACATGACTACCAAGCCATGCCCACCCTGTCACATGATTGCCAAGCCACTCCCACCCAGTTACATGACCGCCAAGCCATTCCCACAAAATAGGCCACACTTACAGAATAGGTTCTAAAAAAAATTGAAACCCACCACTGATTGTAACCTAAATTTATCAATACGTTTTCATTCTAAAGTATTTTGATATGATATGTGAGGTCTTCCCCCCTCTTTCTCTTTCTCTTTCTTTCTCTTTCCTTCCTTCCTTTCTTCCTTTCCTTCCTCCCTCCCTTCCTTCCCTCCCTCTCTACCTCTCTCTCCTCCCTCCCACCCTGTTCTCTCTTTGTCTTTCACAACTTTTCTGGAAACTTTGGAAAGAACATGAATCAAGCTGACCTTTGCATGAACATAGGACTACTTCTGAAAATTGATAGTAAATGTCATGCTATTATTGTAGGTTTCAAAGGAGAACTCAAATTGTAAACAAGGTAATGTTGAAGGAAGCAAATAGTTGATTTATACCAATCATAAGAGTCTCCAAGAATCTGTGCTGTCAGATGGCTCAGCTTTCAAGCTTTGTCTACATTGTTTTATTGGCTATCCAGTCCAATTCTGATTTAAAAGTGACTGCAAAATGGGAAAAGTGTCCATACAGTTAGCAGACAAAGAACAGTTTAAATAGGTACATACAATATTTGATTCCATCTATTGCATTTCCCTGAGGCTGAAATACTGCTTTTCAGATTTGGTTTTTTATATGTACATCAACACATATTAATTTTCTGCAAACCTGCATTCTCTAATTTTCTATTTATTGGCCATGCATAAATGGCCATTATGCTTATATATTTATAAGTGAAGCATGAGGATAAGAATTTTGTGTGTGTGTGTGTGTGTGTGTGTGTGCACGCGCGCGCACATATGCGTATGAACATAGTTGCATACATGCAAGCTTGATTGAAAAAAACAGGAAGGTGGATATGGGTTCCATGAGCAGAATGTCCAACCGGAACCTTAAAATGGGCTATAAAAAGCAAAGACAGCCAATAATTTTCTTTGACAGTTTTCTCTGCCACTGCTCCTGCATTGTGAAACATTCTGCCCCCAGACATGAGGAAATCCCCCAGTCTCTTGGCCTCATGGTCAAATCTTGGCTCTGTGGCCTTGCGTGGAGGGCATAGAGGCCCCCTCAACTGTGGGACTGACTAATCTCATGAGATGCCCTTCCCCTGCCTTGTAATGACCAAAATTAAATAGCTGTCTTTGGATTTTTACCCCTTTGATGTTTAATTTCCAGTAGTCTGTCATTTTAATTTTTTAATCCTAATTTAATTGTAATGTTACTTTGTATACATTGTTTTTTATCGATTATATTGCATTGTACACCATTTAGAGCTTCTTTTAGGAAGATGAGCAGTTAGGGAGGGAGGGAGGGAGGGAGGGAGGGAGGGAGGGAGGGAGGAAGGAAGGAAGGAAGGAAGGAAGGAATTCACCTAAAAGAATCTTGAGGGGGAAGGGAATGTCTCACTAAGATAATATTCATAAAGCAAACTCAAGATTTAGTAAACATTGCAATGCAAACATTGGAGGTTTTAAGAACTTTTTTTTAAAACTTCATTCAGTGTGGTAATGTGTGTGTGTGGGTGTAGAACTCTTCATTCAGTACAGTAATATGTATGTGTGTGTGTGTACACACACATGCACACACACACACACACACACACACACACACACACTCTCAACTGGCCTACTCCTGCCAGAAGGGAAGGGAATTATGCATTGTGTCATTGCTTGTTGTGCATCTGAAACTCCAGTCTAGTAAAGGCAGTCCAAGTCCCCATGGTAAAATAGTAGTAAGCAAAGTCAAAGATTAAAATGCGATCATGTCACATGCCTCCTTTTGCTCCCCTTCACTGGGTTTTTCTTGTCTCCACCCGGCAGGAGCTGAAGGACAAAATGACGGAACTTATGCCTCTTATTCCTGTATTGGATCAATACAAGTCTGATACTCGCACCATCGTGCAGCTCAAAGAGGAAGTGAGAAATCTTTCGGGCAGCTTGCTTCAGATCCAGGAAGAGATGGGGGCCTATGACTACGAGGAACTCCAACAGCGAGTGCTGATTTTGGAAGCTCGTTTGCATGCTTGCATGCAGAAGTTAGGTAAGACATCCATCCTGAGGTTTCTTTCCTCTCCTCTTCGATGAGCTGAGCCATCCATTGCAATGCAGCATGCATTCAAGTCTTTTCGGAATTTCTTCACACCTCAAAGAGAGTCCAGTTCTCCTTCACAAGTTCAGGGAGACACAGATCATGGTTGGTAAATGAAAGCCTGTTCATCGCATGTAGGTCTTGGTTGCAAGGAATATAGTCAAGAGATGCAGGTGGTTTACTCCACTTTCCTGCCTGCCAAGCATAATCAGCTGGTCCGAAGCTCCAGTTTCAAATAAGCCTGCCATATTTTCCTCCCATCAGCTGACCATGGAAATCAACTTTAAGGAGACTTACTTTACTGCCTCTGGAGTGGGAGTTAACAACAGGCCAGAACTTTAGCACAATGCTTTAAGCATGATCTAAATAACAACAACAGCAAAACCAAGATTCCTGCAAAAAATGCAGACTATCCCAGGGGATTTGAGAATTTTGTCTATTCAAGGTGATTCAGGTTATTGGTCAGATTTTAAGCTATGTTGATCAGAGCCAAGGTGGCGCAGTGGTTAGGGTGCAGTACTGCAGGCCACTTCAGCTGACTGTTATCTGCAGTTCAGCAGTTCTAATCTCACCAGCTCAAGGTTGACTCAGCTTTCCATCCTTCCGAGGTGGGTGAAATGAGGACCCAGACTGTGGGGGCAATATGCTGACTCTGTAAACCGCTTAGAGAGGGCTGAAAGCCCTATGAAGCGGTATATAAGTCTAACTGCTATTGCTATTGCTATCTTCCCTTGGAGGCAGAATATAGAAAAAACAGAATGGAGCTTGAAACTGGGTTACTAGGATCTGAAGATGCGGCTGCTCTTTCACTACTGAAATTTTTGTAACAGCTTCCCATCTTTCATGAGCCAATTATCTTGTTTAGAGATTAACCAGGGATCTCCAACCGGAGAGTAGGTGGTATTTTTCTCATGTTGCCTGTAGCAGAGTTGAGATAGGAAGTCCATGTACTATTATTGTCACTATTTTTATAAATAGTGTGCATGATGTTTTGCTGGATAAAATACAACCGTGTTTTATTATAAGCTCTGAAGATTTTACACATTAGGCCTCTTGTTCTTTTTTGCCCACAAAAATTGTTGCTTGCGGGGTGTGTGTGTGTGATTGATGGTTGCCAATTACCTTTGCGAATAACTGTGCCAACACCATAATCACAACAAGGATATTTTTCAAATGCTTTCTCCATGATATATCTAGGCAATACTCATGTAACTGAGTTGTTATTAATAAAAATCTGCCGAACCTGCATTTATCTGCCATTGGGCAAAAATGTTTTGGGCATGTAATTTTTATCACTAGTGGCAGGCAAAAAGGAACAAAATCTAACCTGGAAATGAGGTTTTGGCCTATGTAATTTCTCCCAGAGCAGTAGCTCAGCCCTAGAGCACATCCTTTATGTGCAAGAATTTGGTGGCTCAGATCCCAAGAAGAGCTGAAATACTCCTGTCTTTCCTGCCTGATGCCCTCCCAATAGGCTAAGGTACACCTCCCATCATTCCCAGCCGAAAAGGTCAGCAGTCAAGGATCCCAAAAGATGAAATTCAAAGTAACCGGAGGACCCAATGTACAAATTTGTACCTTGTACAATGTATAAAATAATAATGAGCTAATGAACTGGTTTGAATTCACCATAAAGCAACGTCTTGCATTCTAGATGCATGCCTCAGGAAGTTATTATTCTTACATCCGTTTTAAGATCGTTTCTTGAAGCATGGACACTCACAGATAGGAGTTGTTCATATCTTCACATGTACCATATTTTTCAGAGTATAAGACACACTGGAATATAAAATGCACCAAGGTTTTGAAGAGGCAAATTAAAAAAAAACGTTTTTGCACTCTGCAGAACTCCCAAAAATGGCCTCGCAAAAATGGGCCCGTTTTTTTTTTAAAAAAGGGGGGGCATGAATAGTCTTTAGGAGGCTTGTAGAGTGCTCCTGGGGGGGTAGGGGCAAAATTGAGCAAAAAATTACTCATTTTTCGCTCATTTCTGCCCTCCCCAGCCCCAGGAGCACTCTGCAAGGCTCCTAAAGGCTATGCACGGCCATTTTGGTGAAGGGGGCAGGGTTTCGGGAGGCAAAAAATGCTGTATTCAGTGTATAAGATGCACCCAGATTTTCAGCCTCTTTTTGGAGGGAAAAAGGTCTGTCTTATACTCCAAAAAAAATATGGTATGTTTTTAAAAGCAAAGGAACCATGCTTCTTTCCTGGTTATACCCAGTTCAGCATGTTTTTTTCCCCTTTGAATCTGCTTGCTGTTTCCCTTATCCCTTAAAAACAAAAAAGAGGGTGTGTCAAAAATCCACATAGAATTTGACCATTGAACTTTCATTTGATACGCCACGAAGTAGGAACTCTCCATGCATAATGATTCTCAAAAAAGACCAGGCAGCTAAACTTCTGCTGAACATTTATATATGTCTCTGTGGTTGCCTTCAGCCCATGTAGCTGGGCACAGAGACCACAGCCAAGGGAACAAAATGTACCCAAATTTGCAGGGATGCCATAGGCCAAAAGGAGAGCGAAGTAATTGCCTGAGGCAGGAGCGGCTGAAAGCTGAGGGTGGCAATTTGGCAGGGAGGGCCTTCTAAGCTAAACTGTTCTCCAGAGCTGCAGTGCCCTCATTTCCAGAATTGAACAAACATTCATCCGCCAATCTGGTTAGCTTCTGCATATGGAATAAGGAGAGGCTATTGCCTAGTCTAGTGGTGGCTAACTTTTTTGTCATTGTGTGCCAAAAGCATGCGCATGGATAATGCAATTCACCCCCTGCACATGCACACGCAACTCCCTCCTGTGCATCCGGCACCTGCGTGCATGACCCCTGCACATGCACGTGTGACCCTCCCTGCATCTGCCCCCTGCGCATGTACATCAGAGACCCAAAAAACGGCTGGCCAGTGGGAGGCGTGCACATCCATGGACGATGGATCAGAGTTGAAGTGACAGCCCATGTGCCTGCAGAGAGGGCTCTGAGTGCCACCTGTGGCACACATGCCAGCGGTTCGCCATCACGGCCCTTGTCTTTCTCTGCTGACAGCAGAGTTTGGTATTCAAAGATTTCAGATGGACAAGGCTAAAATCTGTTTTGAGATGGGATTCCAATGTTTGAAGGATTGAAAAACTGTCTTCAGCAATTGTGCTTTCCTTTTCCCCCTTAAATCCTTCCCAACCCTCCAGTGCGTCTCACTTTTTTGCCCTCATCCATTCTGGGAAACTTCAGAGGATCAGAAGAGAGATGCAGATTTGCTGAATTTAGCCCCCAAGTCTCCATGCTTGTATACTAATCTAGAAAAATCTGTTGTGGGCATGTTTAATGGGTCATTTATAAAGGCAATTGTGTACTCAGAAATGGTGTGAAATATTTTTTTTTTGTTTCTGTAAGCTGCCACACCATAAGTCTTTCTTCCCCTTTTCGGGCAGCAGCTGTTGTTAGTTCTCCTGAGCTTTTGAGCTCCACTTGGTTTGCTGGTCTGCTGTACCTTGTGAATAATAATGTGAGCATCATGTGTGCCTCCTGACTGGACTAAGCAAAAATAAAAGTGCAGAACAATGTGTGGTGCCATGTCCTGATCAGAGGCCAAGTTCAGAAGTCTCCCTCTTTATCTAGCTTAACCTTTGACCCATATGTGTTGTACCTAGCTTAACTTTTGACCCATATATACTGTACTATTTCAAATCCATTGAAAGTGGATGGAGGAGAATCCACAGGATGAAGAGATTAGGAGGTGGAATTATGCAGCACTTTGAGTTTGATTCCCTAAAGATATTTCAGAATTGACATGGGAGACCAAGCCTAATAAATATTTGCAACTCTTTAAAGCAGCCACATCTTTCCCCCAAGATCATGCAATTGTTTTCCAAAGCTTCTTGTGATCTGGGGAAAACATCTTTGATTTAAAAAGTTGTAGGCCATGCTTTTTCTGCAGGCATCAAAGCACTTTTGGGGAACCGTATGCCAAATGCTGCACAATCTTAACTTTTAATAACTTATGAGGGATCCAGACATCTTCAGAGTTCGCTTTCAGAATTCACTTCATATATCCTGTAATAATAATGTTAAATGTGAGCAGTGTTAAAAGTCTTCTTTTGACAAATGCACCTGGGGGATATAATTCCTTGTTTATATATTTTAAACCTCATAAATTTGAATTATTCATAGCAGAGAGTGATTTAAAAGTGCTTGTCTTCCAGGTAACATTAAGAGAAGAACAGGGGAGAAATGGTCTATTGAGAAGACAAAGGACAGTGCAATGATTGGGCACAAATTAATTTTTAAGCTATTGAAATTTAAGAATTTTAACAGTTCATCACTTACATATTTTCCTGGGATTATGAATTGTATTGTAGTTTCCTTGTTATTGTTATTTGGCCCTACTGTAAAATAAAAGTCGACCATTTTTCTGTTTTTAATGAGGACACAGTGTCTCTAGAGCTAATAAAGGATACAAGATTGATTAGAAAACAAAATCTAGCTTCTAGGCCTCAGTAGGATATTCCCTGCTTGCAGCTAACCACAGAACAAACATGCTCTGGTACGCATCTCTTTAAGTTTTCATTAAGTTGCCAGCTCACAATGAGACAGGTTTAAGTCATCTTTAACTTGCACCAATATTAAGGCAGCGTTTTTCCATTCTGGCACTTTCTAAGGACAGTTTATAGTTGTGTGAAACTGTATTGGCATTGTCACTCATACCTTGGAGGGAATTCATGTCAGTGTCAGTGACTTGAGAGAAAGCAACAGAATGCCATATTTCATGCTAGTATATTTTTCCATTGACTTAGGAAAGGGTGGTCAGAGGAGAAGCAAGATTTAATTCAGAAGTGGAGAAAGATTTCTCTCATGAAGACTGTTTTATTTCGTTTTCATTTTCATTTTATACAATCACTTATATACTGTGCAATTAAGAAAACAGTAAACACAACTCATCTTATATTCCACCATAGAAAACCAACATAACACTTCAACCCTCCATACACCCTTTCTTCTCCCCCTCCAACTTTCATTTCTCCCCTCCAACATTCCCCTCTTCTACTTCCCCTCCCCCTCAAACATTCCTTTCTCCCCTTCCCTCCATCTCACCCTCCTTACATTCCCCTCTCACTCCCTCTCTACTCCTCCCTCTTCTTTCCCTCTACTCCTCACTTCGGTGTATTTCTACTATTCATTAATCTATTCGATTTGTATTTTATACTAAAATTGAAAGAAAAGGGAAAGAAAAGAAAAGGAAAAGGAAAAAGAAAAAGGAGCAACAGTATACAAGTGCGTTCTTATTGTTTTGGAAATTGAAACTATGTTTCCCCCCTACCCCCTACCCCCTGTAAACCCCCCTCCCTACCCCCCTTCCGACTTCCCAGATCCCATACCCAGCATAGCTTTTTATCAAACACAGTCTAGAGTATATTAGAACCAAATAGGTTAAAAATTAAAAGAGAAAAGAGAAAGGAAAAAAGAAAGGAATAAAAAAAAACAAAAAAAAGGGAAAAATCAATAAACTCTCTACATTGAGCTCAGCTTCCGAAGTGGAGAAAGATTTCTCGTTTTCTGTATCTCCTTCTCTGTTTTGCATTTCAGGTTGTGGAAAACTCACTGGAATAAGCAACCCCATTACTATCCGAGCATCTGGATCCAGATTTGGCTCTTGGATGACAGACACCATGGCTCCAAGTTCTGATAGCCGGGTGAGTGTATGAGAAGAAAGTCTTATCTTCACCACATGTTTACCTCTCTAATAATTTATGTCCCGTAGTCTCAAATTTGGGTTATTTCTAGGGAATCGGGGGCTGGATTAAATGATTCCTTGTTTAGTGCCAGCAGTAAACTGACGTTTTCTAGTTCATTTCTTTTTTCAAATCCAACACAGATGGAATAAAATAGACCAACAAGAGCAAATCCTCCCCACTTATTTGATTTTGTTAGTGAAACATGACATAATAAGCACAATATGCTCAGCAGCAGTGGAAACCGTAAGCTGTAGACAACACCTGCTGCTCAGCATGTTGTTGTCTCTCTCAGTTGCAAATGACAGCGTTAGTGCAAAGGAGAGAAAAACAGCAAGGAGTAAATATTGGAAGGCCATCCCTGGGGGAACTAGGGAAAGGAAGAGCACCGTGCAGGTAGCTTCACTCCATTACTTCTGAGGAGGGAAACCTATGATTAGCATATTTGATGCATGAACGTGTAGATCAGAGGTGTCAAACTCAATTTCATTGAGGGCCGCATCAGGGTTGTGTGTGACCCCTGGGGGTAGGAGGGTGTGGCCAGGGTAGGCATGGCCAGTTTGAAGTCACTCGGGTCAGGGGTGCCTGTGGTGGCCCGATCCCTCTTCCAGTGACAATGGACTCCCAAGCTCTGTTTTCGCTGGCAGAAGCACCGTGGGCCAGTCCTTAGCTGTTTCCAGGGTAGCCTGTGGGCCAGATCTAAGTACCCCATAGCAGGGGTGGGTTTCTCACCCCGTTCCAACTGGTTCGTTTGGAATGGGGCCGGCGGCGTCCTCGTGCATGCGCGCAGTGCACGCATGCGTACTAGCGCCTGTGTGATGCTCCAGCTGCTCCTGGAGGATCGCGCAGGCGCTGTATGCGTTCTGCACATGCGCGGAAGCGCAGAACTCATCAAAACCGGGTAAGAAACGTGGGCGGGCGGGTGGATCCTTCGGCGTTCCCGGAAGTTACTTACTTCCGGGTTCGCCGACCAACCGGTTCGCGGGGACCGCCTGAAACCCACCCCTGCCCCATAGGCCAGGTCCAGTCCCTGGACCTTGAGTTTGACACCCATGGTGTAGATCATATCTCCTTCTTTCCATTTCTCCCTATAGTTGCTAGTGCAGTTTTGGCCCAAGCCAAAAGGGAAGAGAAGGAAGTTCCATGTCCTACTTCCAAAGCACTGCGCATAATGCACTTTTTTGCTCAATGGAGAGAGATAACAATTCTGAGTTTCAGCACCGTAGGCTATAGCATATTTTTGCCAGACATGGTGTTTTCTCTTCCCCTGTGAAGCCTGGTCCACACCTGGGTGGCTTTTATAGAAAAGTGATGAGTGTGATATATACAGTATATAAATTCGCCCAGGTGTGGACAACACTTCAGAGGTGATAAAGGGAAAAAAAAAAGCTTTTGCTATTGAATGACAGGGGAAGAAGGGCAAGAGGAATTGGAGGATGGAGAAAGCACTGCTGAGACTGCCACCCACAGAAATCCTCCACTGAAAAGGGTTACAGCGTTGGAAGAAACCATTAGGGTACCATATACCAGAGTATATTTCAACCTCATGGTACATTGATGAAACTTGGCCATGAGGGTGAAATATACTCTAGATTATAGTTCTGACAATATGCCAGGAAAAATTGGAATAGCAATGTTAATTTTAAACATATTTCTTACCATTTTGGGTGGTCTTCCTACTAATCTGTGTGCATGCGTGTGTGTGTCTGTGTGTGTGTATATACACAGAAAAATACAGAAATTCTTTTTTTCCCCAGTGGGAGTACACAATTCCTGTGGTCAGCATCTTTCACAGTTTAATTTATATTGGTTTTGCAGTTTGCCTTAATTGATGTGCTATGAGAAACATCTAGCTTTGAAAGTCCCTGGAAAGTTCAAAATCCTTATTGTATGCAATATTTGGAGAAGGGATAACAAAACAAAATGGATTGGAAAGTCATCTTTGTAATGATAGGACTGAATAAAGGGAAAGAGGCAAGTCGTGTTTTTCGAGTCGTGCCCATCAGCAGCTGATTTGTTGTTTTGTAATGAGAAGGCTATAAAAAGGGGCCTAATTTCATGCTGTGGAATAAACTTGGAGGAGAGATAGAGAGCAGGATAGAGAGGGGGAAGTGGAGGGAGGAGTAGAGTCTTGAAATAGATTGAGCGTAGAAGGAAATGAAAAGGGCAATGGCTAAAGTCATCTTCAAGTGACAGATTCAGTCATCTTTACAAATAGGTTCAGATCTTCCCATCATGTAAAAGAAAGAGAGAGGGAAGGAGAGAAAGGAGGCCCAGAAAGTGAGAGGGTGGTCCCTTTGACTTATACATCCAAACTCCAATGAATTATACTCAAGAGATGCAGCCTTCTGAACCCACAAAAAAAGGTTTTATCTTCATTATGTAAAAAAAATGAGATAAGCAAGTTTTCGACAGCCACAGACTGTTGCTTCATTGATGGAAATGTGATGCAAGGTGATGAGGATGTCTCAGACATTTAAGCAGGGTGGGAGTTTTCTGATTGGACAATTTGGGGTTTCTTGCTCTCCCCCCCCCAGTGTTAAGTGTATTTAGGTTATACATTACATGGCTAGTATCCAACATTCTTAGAATCTTAGGATAACAGAGTTGGAAGGAACCTTATAGGTTATCCAGTCCAATCCTCTGCTCAAGCAGGAGACCCTATATCCTGGCTGTCCAATTTCTTCTTGAAAGCCTCCAGTGATGAAGTACTCACAATTTCTGAAGGCATCTTGTTCCATTGGTTGATTATTCTCACTGTTGCAAAATTTCTTCTTCTTTCTAGATTAAATCTTGATCAGTTACCATCCATTGTTCCTTATCTGGTCTTCAGGTGCTTTGGAAAACAGGTTGTCCCATTCTTCTCTGTGACACCCCCTCAAATATTGGAAGACCTGCTATCATGTCACCCCTGAGCCTTCTTTTCACTAGACTAGCCATGCCCAGTTCTTGCAACTGTTCTTCATCTGTTTTAGCCTCCAGTCCCCTAATCATTGTTGCTCTTCTCTGCATTCTTTCTAGAATCTCAGCATCTTTTTATAGGGTGGTGACCAAAACTAGATGCTGTATTCTAGGTGTGCCCATTCTAAGACTTTGTAGAGTGATGCTAATACCCTCATGTGATCTTGATTCAATCCCTCTGTTAATGCAATTTAGGATTGCATTGGCTTTTTGGGCTTCTGCTGGCTCATATTTAATTGATTATCAACTAGGACTCCAAGATCCCTATCATAGTTACTGCTATAAATCCAGGTTTCACCTAAGCCATACATGTAATTTTGTTTTTTCTTGCCTTAAGTTTAAGACTTTACTTTTCTTTACATTGAATTTTGTTTTGTTAGATAGAGGCCAATGTTCAGGTCTGTCGAGATTCCATTTGGTGGTGATGCTGCTATCTATCCCATTTTTTCTACCTTACCAAAAAGCAGGTTGCAGTCTACTTTGTTGAATGCTTTACTGAAGTTTAAGTATACTGTGTCTACAGCATTTCACTTGTCTACTAATTTAGTCACTTTGCCAAAGAATGAAATAAAATTGGTTTGGCATGATCTGTTTTTAACAAACCCATGCTGGTTTGTTTCTACATGTTCACAGATCTGTTGGTGGTGGTTGTTTTATTTTTATTATTATTTATACTTTATTCATTAAACATGAAACTCAGCCAACTGAACATTCAAAAATGCATTACAAATACCAGTGACTGGTGCTAATGGTTGATATGGTTTCTTGCCAGCGTCATAGGTATCAACCAAATACCTTCTTAAAATATAAGATGTTCCGAGTAGCACAGTTTTTTGCATTTCCGCTGGTGTTATTGCAGGAAGCTGCAATTTGTTGATGTATCTTGTAAAATTCTTGGACATGGTGCCAAGTGCCCCGATGACAATGGGTATCACTGTTACGTGCTTCATCCATAGCTGTGTAGTTTCGATGGCCAGGTCGCGGTATTTCATTATTTTTTCTAGTTCTTTTTCTTCGACTCTGGCATCTCAAGGAACAGCAATATCAATAAACTGTACACTTTGGCCCTCTACAACTGTGATATCTGGCGTTTTGTGCTCCAAATGACAATCCATTTGTATTCGAAAGTCCCACAAGATCTTCACATCCTCATTTTCGATAACTTTTTCCACTTTATGTTCCCTTGACTTTCTGGATATAGGTAAACCATATTGTTTACATAATGACCAGTGGATTAATTTAGTAACTCGGTCATGTCTAGCTTTGTAATCAGTTTGTGCAATTTTGCTGCATTCACATATTAAACGTGAAACAGTTCCGACTTTGTTATTGCAAAGTCAGCAGTTTGGGTTGTCAGTGGATTTTTGTATCTTCGCTTTCATGGCATTAGTTTGTAGTGCTTGTTCTTGAGCAGCCAGTATTAAACCTTCCGTTTCTTTCTTGATAGTTCCCATCTTAAGCCATGTCCACGTCAAGTTGTCATCACATTTTCTTTCAATGTTTTTCAAGTGCTGTCCATGCAAAGCTTTGGTTTTCCATCTATTTAATCTGTCATCCAGCTGTTTTTCCTTATATTCTGCCTTTGTTTCTGTTGTTTTGATGCCGTTCTCCATTTTCACAGCCTACAGCAATTTTTCTGTACTTTGGTTCACATAATCATTCAAACTTCGTTTTTCCTCTTCTACAGTTTGATGGATTTGCAATAGCCCCCTCCCCCCTATTTTTCTTGGCAGGTACAATCTGTTGATGTCACTTCGTGGATGTAAAGCATGGTACATATTCAAAAATTTGTCTGTTTTCTGGTCCAAGTTTTCCAGTTCAGCCAGAGTCCAGTTGATGATTCCAGCTGAGTAGCGTATCACTGGAACTGGCCATGTATTAATGGCTTTAATTATGTTTCCAGCATTCAGCTTTGATTTTAATATTTTGCGGACCCTCCTGATGTATTCCTTTTACATTGACTCTTTGCCTTTTCCATTCAAGATGTTATCTGCTTCCAATATGCCTAGGTACTTGTAAGCATCATCCTTTGCTAATGCTTTCACTATATTTTCATTTCCCAGTTCTATTCCTTCTGATATTTTTCATTTTTCCTTGCTGCACGGATAATATAGCACATTTTTCAAGCCCAAAGTTCATTTTGATGTCACTGCTGAACAGTTGAACTGTGTTAAGTATTGATTTAAGTTCAATGGGGCTTTTCGCACACACTTTTAAGTCATCCATGTATAATAGATGGTTTAACTTGCCATGTTGGCTTGAGATTTGGTATCCCAGTTTTGTGTTTTGTAGGATTATTGTCAGTGGAATAAATGCAATGTTGAACAGTAGTGGGGAAAGTGAATCCCCTTGGAAGATTCCTCGTCTGATGTTGACTTCACCAATGTTCTCCCCATTTGTTGTTAGAACTGTTTTCCATTTCTGCATATTTGCTTTCAAAAATGTACAGATATTTTTCCTGATTCCAAAGTTTTCCAGACAGGTGTTAATCCAGGTAATGAGTTAAATGCCTTCTTGAAATCAATCCATGCCATATTTAAATTTGTTTTTCTTTCTTTTGCATTTTTAGTACCATTTTGTCTATGAGCAGCTGATCTTTTGTTCCTCTTGATTTTTTATAATTTCCTTTTTGTTCTACTTGATACAAACTGTTTTCCATCAGATGACTGAATAACGAATTTGCCAGTATCCTTGTAAAAAGTTTGAACGTTGTTGGCAGAAAAGTAATTGGGTGATAGTGGCTTGGTTCTGTGCCTTTTTCTGGATCTTTCATTATCAAGTATGTTCGGCCATCTGTTAACCATTCTTCGCTTGTTGCATTTTGAAGCATTTGATCAAATTGAGTGGCCATGTGATGATGGAGGCTTGTCAGGTGTTTGAGCCAGTATCCATGCAGTTCATCCAGGCCAGATGCAGTCCAGTTCTTGACCTTCTTTGCTTGTTTTGCCACATGTCAGCTTTTATTACAATATTTTCCATCTTGTTTTGTCTTGTTTGTTGTTGAATATCTTTGATCCGGGAGGCAGTGTTGTTGTGTTCCACTGGGTTTTCCCACAGTTCTTTCCAAAAGTTCAAAGTTTTTTCTTTACATGGATGAATATTACTTTGGATTCGATTTTCATCAAGGGACTGATAGAAGAGGTGTAAAATAGAACTATTTTCCAGCTTTTTGTTCTTTAGTTTTTTTTTTTAAGAACTTCAGATTGCTGATATCCCCTCGTAGTTTTTAAATTTTATTTTCAAGTTGAATTTTCCTCTTTGGTGTTCCAGTGGGTTTCTTTTTTTGGCATTTTAGAACCTAGTTCTGCAGTTATAACGGCGGCTGTGCTATACATTAATTGGTTGGTTTCATATAGTGTGCTGGATGGGATGGAAGTTAAAATGTTGTTCGTGGCAGTTAACAGATCTTTCACTCGTTTGCTTTGCCCTTCACAAACGGTAGGTAGTCTTTTTCTTTCTACATTTTCTTTGATGTGGTTTTCAATTTTTTTCTTTCAGCATTTTTGCTAGATCACTTAGCTCTACACTTTCAAGTTGTTGCACAGGAGGGTCTTCATCCTGTATGTTCGTTTCTTCCACTGGCTGATCAATTTGTTCACGTGTTGGACCAATTTCTTCAGCTTGTTCATCATCACTTGTTGTATTCTTTTTAGCCAGTATTTCTAGATGTTGCATTTCCGCTTGTGTGAAAACTTTATTACGGATGATGAAGGGCCTTTGATCCATTAATCTTTGTTCACTTATCTCTCTTCCCGGGTGTTGTTCCTTCCACAGTTGCATCATTCTATTTTTTAAAATCCCCTGACTGTTGGTTTTGCCTGGTAGTAATATTTGAGGATTTGTCGATTTTCTTCAGTTGTCCAAGTTTTGCACTTGGGTTCCAATCGCTTTGCAGTTGCATGCCCTGGTTCCCTGGCAGTAACAACTGAGCCCTGTAGCCCCTTTTTCAACAGATGTCCAGGAGCCATAGCATCTGACGTGGTCCTTGTTGACCCGGGCGATGACTGATCCAAAGTGGAATTTTGTTGGTTTCCCCTCAGCATTAGTGATGGTAGGTGCTTGGGTTGGTTCTCAGTAGTAAGCCACTATTGATTCAAGGATGATAATAACTGTAGGAACCACACCAGATAGCTGGCCAGGCCCAGTCACAGCAGGAAAGAGGCCTACCTTCTTGTTTGATGGTAGGAAGGAGGATCAAGAATGGGAGGGAAGGAAAGAGGCCTACCTTCCTGTTGGTTGTAGGAAGGAAGAATCAGGAATGGGGGGGAGGAAAGAGGCCTACCTTCCTATTGTAGGAAAGAAGGATCAGGAATCCTTCTAAGTAAAAATAAAATTATTATTATTATGTGTGGTTAATCTTTGGTGAGATTCATAGCCTTTGGGGCTGGTTGGTAGCTCAACAGCTTGAGTCCTAACCAAAGACCTAGGAACTGTTAAAGTAATGTCGGAGGATATAAGCTGTTCCAAGTAGGGTGGTTTTTTGTAGAGTCAGAATGTTCAAGTCTGATAAATTTAAAATTTCCAAATAGTGAGGTAGCCCTTTAGGTATTGCTCCAAGGGCTCCAATTAGAATTGGGACAACACTCGATCTCTTTTTCCACAGTCGCTCAACTTCAATTTGCAAGTCCCGGTACTTTGTGATTTTTTTTTTTTTTTTGCTGTTTATCTTCAATTCGTGCATCTCGAGATATTGCAATGTCAATGAACCATCCTTTTTTCTTTTCAACTATTGTTATGTCAGGTGTGTTGTGGGCCAAGTGCCTGTCAGTCTGAATTCTGAAGTCCCATAAGATCTTGACTTTTTCATTCTCTAAAACCTTCAAACTGCATACCAATGTCTTGGCTAAATTCTTTTGTGCTTTCAATTAATAAATTCAGTTCAGCTTTTTTTTACCAAATAGTTTCAAATTATCCATGTACACCAAGTGTGAAACTTTCAGTCCTTTCTTTGCAAGTTCTTATCCCCAGTTCACCTTCTTCAAAATGGTTATCAGTGGTAGCATTGAGAGTATAAAAAGTTGTTGTTGTTGTTGTTATTGTTGTTGCTGCTGCTGTTGTTATTTCCAGTATTTCCATAGATATTGAGGTTACGCTGATTGGTTTGTAGTTTCCTGGTTCTGATATTTTTTATACCTTTTTTGAAGATGGGAACTACATCAACTATTCCAATCCTCAGGTAATTCCCTGGTGCTTCAGGAATTTTGAAAGATATGGTACAGTGGTTCTGAGATGACATCTGCCAGCTCCTTCAGTACTCTGGGAAGTAATCTGTCAGGTCCCAGTGATTTATATTCATCAAGATCAGACAGATGTTCTCATCATTTTGTTGCTGATTTTCATTTTTATTTCTAGTCTGTCTTCTACAGTTATGTTTTTCATAGGCTGGACTATAGTTGTTTTTTTTGTCTCTGTGTGAAGACCGATGCAAAGAATGAGTTAAGCAGCACTACTTTCTCTCTACTACCTGTTACTTCCTTGCCATCTTCTCTCTTTAGTGGACTGACTGTTTCCTTGACTTTTTTCCTGTTATTTATATGCTGAAAGAAACTTTTTTATTATCTTTGACTTTTGTTGAAGTCTTTGTTCATTTTGAGCTTTTGCTTTCCTGACTTCATCTTTGCAGATTCTGGCTATCTGCTGATATTCTGCCTTAGTTATGTGTCCCTCTTTCCATTTTTTGTACTTTTCCTTTTGTCTTTCAGTTTATCAGAGAGATATTTGTGCAACCATGCTGATTTCTTTTTGGATTTCTTGTTTTTCTTTTTCAGTGGTCTTGTGCTGGCCTGGGCTTTTATGATAATATTTTTCAGTTTCCCAAGCTTCTTGGGTTGTTTTCCCCTTCCTTCCCCAAGGAACCTTTTCTAAGCTATCTCTGAGTTTGTTAAAATCAGCCTTTTAAAATCTAAGACTCACAGGATTATGCTTGTATACTATTGCTTGTATTTGCATATGTTGTTTTCCAGTATGACATGGTCATTCTCACTCAAGATTCCTATAATTTCAACTCCTTCTATCACTTCTTCTCAGTTAGTAAGAATTAAGTCCAGTATGGCTATCCCTCTAGTTCCTTCCTCTACCAACAACAAAATTATCAGCTAGGTTTCTCAGGAACCTATTCAATCTCTTACCTGATGCAGAATTAGTCTTCCAGTTGATGTCAGAGTAATTAAAGTCCCCCATTACTATTGTAGTATGTTTCCTACATATAATTATTAGTTGGTTAGCAACAAGTACATCTATTTTTTCTGCTTAGTTGGGGACCTGTAAGAGAATGATGCAAAAGAACGGCACTCACATCTGCCAGTTCTTTAAGGTACCCTTAGGATTCTGTAAGGTCAAAGTTTGGTCATCCTGAGCAGCAATCTGGTAACCTTGGTCCATTTAGTTTGGCAACATCTGCACTACTAGCCAAGATTTTCCAGATTTCTAAAAGGTCAGGGGATGTGCTTGACTAATTTTTGGGGGGGGGGGATGTTTCCCATGTAATATGGAATTTTCCCCTACAAGTGATAATTGAAGCAATTGGTACCAGGAGGAATTAATGCACAGAATCCCATAATTAGAATCTGGAGAGCTTAACCTACATTAGCCATGCAATAGCACTTGGAGTTATATAGCGCTTCATGGTGCTTTACATCCTGCTCTAAGGGGTAATGAAGTCGCAATGAAGAAGCAATGATGAAGTTGCAAATAATAGTAATAATTAAAAAAAACAAAAATCTCGTAGTTTCCATGGGAGGACTCACAACCCATTTGCAATTTTCTCTTTAGCTTCAGAGACCCCTGCTTACTTTTTCCCGCCATTTGACTGATAATCACCAGTGAGGAGCGAGTTGAAGACTTCCAAGCTCCCTTCCAATTCTGTTTTATCTTATTCTGCTAATATCTTTCCCTGCCATGGTTAACAAGATATTCAGTAGGCAGAAGTAGCCAAGGCACTCTCCCCAATCCCACTCAATGCCACTCTACTCAATCCGAGTCTCTCCACCCATGTGGCTCCAAAGAGCTCCATTGAGGCCAAGATAATTCTGCCTCTTTCTGAAGGAAGAATCTATGTAACAGTAACAGAGTTGGAAGGGACCTTGGAGGACATCTAGTCCAACCCCCCTGCTCACGCAGGACACCTGTACTAGGGATTCAAACTGCCAAACTGCCAACTTTTCTGATCGACAAGCTCAGTGTCTTAGGCTCTGAGCCACCTAGTCAGGCTCATCTCCTTACAGGAGAGATAGGGATGACTTCAGAGGAAGTGGAAAGGTGTCAGGGCAACAAGTCTTCATCTAGCGGTTCTATGTCATTCCCCAGTTTTGAGGGGAGAATCCATCGGCTGAATTTGATGCGTGTGTTTCAATGCACAGCTTTCTTTACAGATTGCCTTGACTTCTTGAGGAGTTTTCAAGATGTTGTGTCATTTTGTCTATTCTCTAACTGCCACAAACTCTCCATGGTGGTTTATTGCATAAAAGCAATGTAATTCATAGTCAATGATATTCATAAAACCACATTAATATGCATAGCAATTTTACCTGAACCAATTACAATAACATACAATCTTGAAATGCCCCTCAGCCAAAAAGAACATCAATAAAAAATTCTGACAATAGACTGTTGTTTCTGTTTTTCACAAAACCTTTTAAAAGCAACCCTAGTTTGGGCCTGGCTTATATGTCTTGAGAGAGAACTCTCAGAACCATAACTGTGATGAGCCTGGGCTGAATAAATGGCATGAATAAAACACCCTCCAATTTAAGGGACAACCACAGATAATGCTTTTGTGGGTTTCCCCTCCCTCATGGTTAATCTTTCCCCTTATTATTTCTCCTGGTTTTTTTAATGTACAGTGAGTAAATGGCAGGATATAAATCAAACAAGCCAAAAGACAGATAAATAACAGGACTTCCTGTTGGGTGAAAACAAATGTTGGGTGGCTGGAGATTTTTATTTCAGAATTGAGTGGGGGGTGGCGGGCGGTGTTAAGTTGCCCTCAAGTCAGTTTTGGCTCTTCTCACTTCCCAGACAAGTCCTTGCAGTTTCATGGCAAGTTTTTTTCCCCAGAAGTGGTTTCCCCTTGGCTCCTTTTGAGAGAGAGTTACTGGTCCAAAGTCACCCAGTTGGCTTTGTGCCTAAGGCATAATTAAACTTCATAGTTTCCTGGTTTCTAGCCTAATACCTTAACCACTGTGCCAAACTGACCCCCTCTCAGGAAAAATAGGGTATAAAAAATGAAATACATTTAGAAGGGCCTCCTTGCTTGTTCCTTCTTACAAATTATAGAATCCACAGTGTTACTGCATGTTTACTTAGGAGTCCCAAAGGTGCTTTTTTCAGGAGGCAACCGGACTTTATTGTTTTTCTTTGAAGATGTTTCTCTTCTCATCCAAGAAGATTCCTCAGCTCTTGACAGGCTAGCCAGCAATGGAAGGATTTATACTCCTTGCAGACAGCTGGTCATTTGCATCCTTTTAAAGGGTCATTGAAGCACTTGGAGATTTATCTGTGTCCTCAGGGTCACCTGAGTAGTGCTCCTGGTTCCTGTAGTCTTTTTTTTCCCCTCTGGAAATCCATTCATACTCCCACACCATTCAAAGGCTGTTAATCCAAAATTGTATGGCTAAAAATGTGTAGAAATACTACAGATGATGACCCTGAGGACACAGATAAACCCCCAAATGCTTCAAGGACTCTCTAAAAGGATGCAGATTACCAGCTGTCTGCAAGGAGTATAATCCTTCCATTCCCCACTATCCTGTCAGAGCTGAAGAAGCTTCTTGGATGAGAAGTGAAACGTCTTCAGAGAAAAAAAACAAGAAATTCCAGTTGCCTCCTGAAAAAAGCACATTTGGGACAACCATGACCTGGATGACTGAGAATCTCTACAGATGTTTATAGCAATAGCAGTTAGACTTATATACCGCTTCATAGGGCTTTCAGCCCTCTCTAAGTGGTTTTACAGAGTCAGCATATTGCCCCCAACAACAATCCGGGTCCTCATTTTACCCACCTCGGAAGGATGGAAGGCTGAGTCAACCCTGAGCCGGTGAGATTTGAACAGTCGAACTGCAGAACTGCAGTCAGCTGAAGTAGCCTGCAGTGCTGCATTTAACCACTGCGCCACCTCGGCTCCTAGTTTAGTTAGGAGGTTCTTATTAACTAGAGCAAGGTAGCAAACTGTGCTTTCCCCCACCCCCAAGATGTTGGTGTGCCACAAATCTGAGCATCTCTTGTCATTGATCAGGCTGGTTATGGCTGCTGTCATTCAGCATTATCCAAAGAACTGGATTCTCCACCTGTGTTACAAAGATTTATTTATGGACTTCCATATGAACTGGTGTTAAAATGAATAAGCTTGAGAGCCATGCTATAATTTTGTAGAACCACTGTTCCCTAGTTTTCAAGGACTTGGCAAAGTGTTTTGAATCTAAGATGAATGATTTATGGAAAAGAAAAGCTAACATCACCCATCTTGCACACGACGATGCATATCCAGCTGAGCTTCCCAAAAGAGAACAAGGAGCACTTGGTCTCATCTGATCATCTTCCAAGCATGAAACCAATCTTGCCTGCTTCTTTGCTATCACAACATTTTTTCAGTTATTAAAAACTACTCAGGCATTTAATCAGTAGAAAAGAGTGAAAATGTGCTTTAACTCAGTAAATTAAAGGAGATAAAACTTTTATTAAAACACACATAAATCATCTGTTAAGACTGAGATATGTTTACTCAGCCTCCGCAGCTGAGCTTCTGGGCAACATAAAGCTGAGTGAAAATGATTGGGAGGAGAAATTGGGATGGCAGGAAGCCCACACTGTGTATTTGGAGAGCCTTTAGAAGCTGATATTTGCAGACCCATTTTTCTCCAATTATGGAATCATGGATAATGAAATGAATTAGTCAAGTATGAACTTTTGGCCATGGTGGCTGAGAACCATGGGCAATGTAATCCAGTCCATCCATAGTATACCAGGATAGGGAAAACTGAATTACACTGCCAATGCTTTTCACGGGATACAAGCAGCATTGTGTTTTATACTGCTTATTTGTGAAAAGGGGTGTAGTTCAAGTCCTAATACCATAGTCATGATGTAAAATATAGTGGGTTGCTGTTTGGGATTGGGCTTTACAAGTAGTTTTCCCCAATTCTGGAATGCCCTCCTTCACAAGGAACAACACAACTCTAATTTTGGCATTGTGCAAAAACATTTTTTTATCTTCCTAGGCCTTTTAACAGTATACTTTAATATTTTATCAACTCTGCAGAGTTAATTCGCTTTACTTCGGTTGCTTTACTTTTTGCTGCTTAGAAATTGTAGCTGTTTGCATTATTAGCTGCTGCCGTTGGTTGGCATTTTTAATTTATGTTTTTAGGTAGTGATTTGAATGTAGTTGTGTATGTCCCCTGGGGAATAACTTCATTTTGAGTAGGCAAAACATAGGAAAGTTTTAAATAAATAAAGATCAGCCAGCATGTGTTGGATACAGATTCAAGTCTAACTTTCTGCCTGAAAGTTGTTTATATGCAATGCATTAATTACAGTTTGCTAGTTGTTTATGAAAAGAATTAGCTTACATTTCTGTCACCTGTATTTTAGATTGCCACAATCCAAAGAAGGCCGAATTACATTCAAACAATCATGTTATTCCTTTTAGAAGGATAAGTAGTGTTGTGCAAAGTACATGAAAGGAACAAAAAATGATACACCAAAAATGTTTAAGGCCTGAGATAAGAACAGGAAGAAGCAGAGGCAAAAACCTATTCATACCACCCCATTCACTGTATCTCACCATACTTTTTTTTCCTTGCTGACTTTCCATTCCAAGCCCATGCATTGACTCATTCATTACCTTTTATTCTTTTTGAGAATCTCATTGACTCCATCCATCCATGACATTTTAGCCCTTTCCCTTGGCTCTCAGAACACTGCATCTATTTCCTAGTTGGTGGCATGCAGTTAATCTATATGAGAAATCCTAGCTTGCCCTGAAGAATATGTATATGTTGGGGTATATATGAAACCCATTTTTATGCTCATATAATATTGCATTGTATTGAACTTTCTGAAAGCATTGATCAGGTCTTAGTATAATAACCATTACATTCTGTTTCCAGAGCTGGCTGTGCAAATCTATGAAGATGCCTCCTATCTAAGACTCTGGCATTTTCATCAGAATGATGCCATATCTTTGTGTGTACACACATGCATACACACAGACACAGACACAGACACACACACACAGACACACACACAAACACACACTGATGGTGTGGTTATAGCAAATGTTCCTGGTTTACATGAAACACTAGCCATGGTTTAAGAGAGAGGTAAAATGTGGGTTCCACCACAAAACCGTGGAGGACAAAATTGTGCTCGACGAAAGCGCGCATTTGACGTCATCACAGCGCGACGAAAACATCGCGCTGTGATCGAAAAATGTAAAAATAAAATGAAAACCTTACCCTAAACCCCCCAAACCTAACCCTAAACCTAACCCTAAACCTAACCCTTAACCTAACCCTAAATCTAACCCTAAACCTAACCGTTAACGTAACGCTAAACCTAACACTAACCCTTAACCTAACGCTAAACGTAACCCTAACGCTCTAAACCTAACCCTAACCCTTAACCTAACCCTAACCCTAACCCTAACCCTAAACCTAAACCTAACCCTTACCTTTATGTGAATCGGCTTGCTTTAATTTTAATTTTATTTCAATTTTTAATTTTTTTCATCGCGCTGTGATGACGTCACATGCGCGCTTTCGTCAAGCGCGATTTTGTCCTCCGCGGTTTTGACGGGTCACGAAAATGTGGTGGTATAGTTAAAATGTTGGACTAGACTTGGGAAGTTTCAGATTCAAGCCATAGAAGATTCTAGTCTGCCATGGAAATACATCTGGATGACTTTGAACTAGTCATTCTGTAAGCTCATTCCATCTCACTGGATTGTTATTTTGAGGATAAAAAGAAGGGAGATTCCCCTGTCAGTGGGGTAGGATTTTAAGAGCTAAAATACATAAACATTGAAGACTGGGCATCAGCTTTCTCTCCTTTCAAAGTTTTATCTCTTGGAGGCCAATTGGGAAATAATGTTTATTTGCATCTTCACTCAGTTTCCATCCTACAGGGCCTATACAATGATCAAGCAAATGTTTGCAATTATCTTTTTTTCTAGCTGACATTTCCCTCTGGGGCCTCAGAAAGCACTTAAGTCTCCTTTGAGATACTTTGCAGGTTTCCCCTCTCCCTTTCTTTGGAGAGAACAGAGGGAAAGAGATTTTTAAACTTCAAAAGACCTCCTCACTTGAGCTTTCACCAGAGAAAAGCTACAGATTAGATGCTGTGCAGAACCAGACTGAAGCGGGGAGATGAAGGCAGCTTAATGTTTTAAAGAGGAATGAAAGGGAAACAGATCGCTGGAGATGTGGGCACTATTCCCTTTGTGTCCCAGGATCAGGCTACAGACAGAGAAACCTACAGCAAAATGTCTTAACCTTGGCTTCTCTATTTCACAAACTTTGGAATCAACAGCAAAATGTGTAGTTTTGGCAATTGCTCAGGGCTGAGGAAAGAGTCAATGGTGTCCCGAGGACCCGTAGCAGCTGAGATGGAACAAACATCTCTCCACTTTACATGCCAAGTTGCCCTTTTTTCCATCTCCCTTTTCCTCTGCAACCTTGACGATCTCACCAGGATTTATTTCCTGCCTTAGCACCATCCGAAAGAAAAATTGGAAACAGAGAGCAGAGAAAAAAGGAACAACGAGTGAAAATAAACTCGGCAGGCAAGAAAAAGGTTAAGCGATGCAAATATTCTATCATGCTTTAGGATTATGGGCATTAGCCTAAACTATTGGAAATCCCCTAAGAAATTACTCTGGGCAAATTGTTTTTGCTGATTGCACTTCAGCTTTTTTAGATCAGAGGTTGCCCTTATTCACAGGGCATCAAATTAAAACTGGGTACAAATGGCTTTATACCTTGTGGTCACCAATTGTCTCCAGAGGAAAAATGTTTATGCCCTTAGCGGTACCAGTAGCAATTCTTTTAAAAGAATTAGAGAAGATCAGAGAAGATTTAATTGAAGCATGAGAAGTCATGAATATTAACTAAGAAGAAATTTCCTGACAGTTAGAACAATCAGTTGAACAACGTGCCTCCAGAAGTTGTGAATGCTTCAACACTGGAAGTTTTTAAGAAGAGATTAGATAACCATTTGTCTGAAGTGGTATGGGTTTTCCTGCCTAAGCAGGAGGTTGGACTAGAAGAACTCCAAGGTCCCTTCCAACGCTGTTAAATTAAATATTGCAAACCGCTGAACAGATGATTCAACAAGAAAGATAAGCCACCACTGTGGCCACCACCCAACAATTTCTCTTTAAGAATGCCCATAAAGTTTTCCCTGGCTTTGAAATAAGGTTCCACCACAAAACCGCGGAGTACAAAATCGCGCTCGACGAAAGCGCGCATTTGACGTCATCACAGCGCGACGAAAACATCGCGCTGTGATCGAAAAATGTAAAAATAAAGCGAAAACCTTACCCTAACCCCCCCAAACCTAACCCTAAACCTAACCCTAAACCTAACCCTTAACCTAACCCTAAATCTAACCCTAAACCTAACCATTAATGTAACGCTAAACCTAACGCTAACCCTTAACCTAACGCTAAACGTAACCCTAACGCTCTAAACCTAACCCTAACCCTTAACCTAACCCTAACCCTAAACCTAACCCTTACCTTTATGTGAATCTGCTTGCTTTAATTTTAATTTTATTTCAATTTTTAATTTTTTTCGTCGCGCTGTGATGACGTCACATGCGCGCTTTCGTCGAGCGCGATTTTGTCCTCCGCGGTTTTGACGGGTCACGTGAAATAATGTCTCAAGTAGGTTCTGTTTCATCAAAATAAATGACAGATTTTTTTTTTACAAAAAAGAAGGATCCTTGATCTGCTCAGTAAGACATCAAGCCTGGTTGGATCATAAGGATACAGCATGACCTGCCTTGAATGTTTTTTATCCAAGTGAAAAATCATGACATACATTTAATAAAATAATAAAACAAAACAAAAGTTGAATGAGGGTTTTCAAGTAGTTCCATATATTCTTGAATGCATCAAAGGGAGAGTGAGAGTATTATGGAACCTTTTCCCAGGTAGTGAAGTATGAAGTCATCAAGTGAACACACCAGTTAAAGTGATCCAACAGGGAGATAGATTAGAGGTAGCAAGAAAAGTTTTGCAGAGTCCCAGGATATGCCGTCCAAAAATAGAACAAAATGAGAGAGAGTTGCAAATAATTTGCATACAGTAAAAGATAATTTAAGAAAAAAACCTGTATTAAAATTAATCTTGTTGTGATTCCTGTATTTGATTTGGCCAATGTGATATTTGACCTGGAGATATTGGTGCTTGTAATGGATCGCTTTATTCTCAAAGTCAATCACAGCAAACCATCGTGATGCCAAAACAATAACCCATATACAATGCAAATGCTGCTATGATACCCTTTCGAGGAATAAATTGCAGCCTTTGTAAGATGTCACGTTTGTGTCCCCATTGCACTTCCCTGAACTCATATACACCACGTTTATTTCTTTATAATAAAAGTTACCTTTAGGGGAGTTTTCTCTGAAAAATGGCCTGATCATGGTCATCACAACCAGTGTGCTGTTACTGGTTGGGTTTCCACATGGTACTAAACAGTAAAGTGGATTGTCTGGTTTGGGCAAGTGTAATGTTTGAACCTTGCTTTTCTAAAATATGTGCTATGGCTTGGTTCTGTGTGTTAACTTGGCTACTGTGACTAATTCAGTAAGTCAAGCATTAACATCAAGTGTTAAGTTTGGTCGGTGACCATAATAAAATTTCTGTTCTCTTTTGCACTGTTTGTTCTACAGTGGTCTAGTGAACTCAACCACTTTCCAGTTTTTTATACATGGTGTGGTCCCATTCTATGACCAGGCATTATTCGCAGCAGCAGCAGAAGTCCATTCTACTTTCGATTCCTCTGCATGTCTACTGCTCTTTATCCCCATCTTCTAGCATCCTAGACAATTAGAACTGCCCCAGTGTCTTTGCTGAACTTTTAATATGTTGCCTGTGGGATTGTGCTCATTTCAAACAATTGCGTTATTAGATCCTATGCACCTGAATCTGGGAGTACTGGCTGTTATTATTGTTGTTGTTGTTGTTGTTGTTGTTGTTATATGGTTAATCTTTGGTGAGATTCACAGCCTTTGGGGCTGGTTGGTAGCTCAACAGCTGGAGTCCTAACCAAGGACCTAGGAACTGTTAAGGTAACGTGGGAGGATATAAACTGTACCAAGTAGGGTGGTTTTTAATAGAATCAGAATGTTCAAGTCTGATAAATTTAAAATTTCCAAATAGCGAGGTAGCCCTTTAGGTATTGCTCCAAGGGCTCCAATTACAATTGGGACAACACTCGATTTCTTTTTCCATGGTCGCTCAACTTCAATTTGCAAGTCCCGGTACTTTGTGGTTTTTTCTTACTGTTTATCTTCAATTCGTGCATCTCCAGGTATTGCAATGTCAATGAACCATCCTTTTTTCTTTTCAACTATTGTTATGTCAGGTGTGTTGTGGGCCAAGTGCCTGTCAGTCTGGATTCTGAAGTCCCATGAGATCTTGACTTTCTCATTTTCTAAAATCTTTTGAACCTGATGTTCTCAGTGGGTTTTGCTGTACTCAAATCCAAACTTTTGGCACAATTTCCAGTGAATGATCTTAGCAACGCGGTCATGGCGTTGTAGGTAGTCAGTTTGTGAAATTTTGCTGCACCCACTGATCAAGTGGTCAACCGTCTCATCTTTCTCATTACAGAGGTGACATTTGCTGTTGGTGGTAACGTGTTGAATTTTTGCCTTCATGCAGTTTGTGGCTAAGGCTTGTTCTTGAGCTGCCAAAATAAAGCCTTCTGTTTCTTTTTTCAGTGCTCCTGATCTTAACCAGTTCCAAGTTAGCTTTTGGTCAGCTTTGCTTTCAATACTTTTCAAGTATTGGCTACGCAAAGCTTTGTTTTTCCAATTTTCAGCTCGTTTCTCAATTACTTCTTACTTATATTCAGCTTTTGACTTAGTTGTCTTTAAAAGCCCTCCTTTATTTACTTCCTTAATCATTGGTTCTTCACTTTTCTGGATGTAATCATTCAAGCTGTGTCTTTCTTCTTCCACAGTCTGCTTTACTTGTAGGAGTCCTCGACCTCCCTCTGCTCAGTAGATACAATCGGCCAACATGACTTTTAGGTGCAAAGCATGATTCATTGTCATAAGCTTCCTTGTTTTTCTGTCCAAATTGTCCAACTCCATCTGGGTCCAGTCAATTATTCCTGCAGTATCGAATTACAGGTATAGCCCAGGTATTTATGGCTTTTATGATGTTTCCTCCACTCAGTTTGGACTTTAATATCTTGTGAATTCGTGAAATGTACTTGGCTGAGGTTAATTCCTTGACTTTATTATGCATTAAGTCAGAGGCCTCTAAAATCTCCAAGTACTTGTAGCCTTATTCTGATTGTATTGCCTTTATCATTTGTTCATTCTCAAGTTGTATTCCATCATCTTCTAGGACCTTGCCTGCCTTGTTTGCCATTGTTGCGCATTTGTCAATTCCAAACTGCATACCAATGTCTTGGCTAAATTCTTTTGTGCTTTCAATTAATAAATTCAGTTCAGCTTTTGTTTTACCAAACAGCTTCAAATCATCCATGTACACCAAGTGTGAAATTTTCAGACCTTTCTTTGCAGGTTCGTATCCACAGTTCACCTTTTTTCAAAATGATTGTCAGTGGTAGCATTGAGAGTATAAAAAGTAGGGGTGAAAGGGAATCACCCTGGAAAATGCCTCATTTAATTTCAACTTCACCCAGTTTTTCTCCATTAGTCATAAGCTTCATTTTCCAGAGGTTCATTGAAGTTTCCATGCATTTTTGTATGTTGCTGCTAATGCCAAAGATTTTCAGGCGTTTCTTGATCCAGCTGTGGGGAACTGAATCAAACGCTTTCTTGGTTCGTCTTTTCTTTGAATTCTTTAGCATTAGCTTGTCAATCAGCAGTTGGCCCTTTGTTCCTCTTGAATTTTTGCAGCATCCTTTCTGTTCTACAGGAAGCAAGTCATTTCTTTCCAAGTATCCGTAAATGTGGTTTGCAATGATATCAGTAAGGAGCTTGTATGTTGTTGGCAAACAGGTGATTGGCCTATAGTTTCCAGGGTTCTTTCCTTTTTCTTTAACTTTTTGGATCAAAAATGTCCTTTCAGTTGTCATCTATTCATCATTGTCAGGTGTTTTTAAGATCTGATTCATTTGGGCTGCCAATCTTTCATGCATACTTGTAAGTGCCTTTAGCCGGAAATCATGTAGCTCATCTGATCCAGGTGCACTACAGTTCTTTACTTTTCTTGACTGTCTTTGCACCATTTCTTTTGTTATTTTCACATCTTCCATTTTATGCACTTTAATAGAATCCCCAACCTGCTTGATCCATGTTGCATTTATGTTGTGCTTCTTGTTGTTTACCCACAAATTCTTCCAGAATTTCAGAGCTTTCTCTTTATCAGGCTTTTCATTTGTTGTTACTCTATCTCCACTTTCTAAGCTCTTATAAAACTGGTGCTGATTTACTCAGTTTTCCTTGAACTGAGTTACTCGATTTTCATACTGTTTAATCTTTTCAGCAATGGCAACAACCCTCTGCTTTAGCTCTTCAATTACTACCTCAATGTCCTTATTCTCCAAATCGTATCTTGCTTCCAGACTGCTTTTGACCTGCTTATTCTTTAGCTGACCTTGCCTTAAGTTCTTCAAGTTGCTTAAGTCTCCATGAATTTTTTTGATGTTGTTGTTGTTGTTGTTGTTATACAATTGTATCACAGCGGCCAGTTGTTTCGCCGGATTTGGCATTGGTTACTAGTTGGGCCCCACCCAGGAGCCTAGGATGTCATAACGTATTTTCGTAATATGCGTGCAGATCCAAGCAGTGCGGCTTTTCACATTTGACTGATGGTGATTTTTGTCAATTTTGTTTTAAATGTAATTCCAATGCTTTTGGAATAGCACCCAGTGTGCCAATTACCACTGGAATTACCACTGCTGGTTTGTGCCATAGTCGTTGAATTTCAATTTTTAAGTCCTAGTATTTTGCGATTTTTTCATGTTCCTTCTCGGCGACCCTGCTATCACCTGGTATTGTGATGTCTATGATTGTGACCTTATTTTTCTCAACCAGTGTGATATCTGGTGTATTATACGCCAGTATTTTGTCTGTTTGTATGCGAAAATCCCACAAGATCTTGACCATCTGATTTTCGGTGACTTTTTCAGGCTTATGTTCCCACCAGTTTGTTGCTGTTTTAATATTATAATTTTTGCACAAATTCCAATGGATCATTTGTGCTACTGAATTGTGCCACAATTTATAATCAGTCTGTGCGATTGTTTTACAGCAGCTGAGTATGTGATCAACCGTTTCATCAGCTTCTTTGCAAAGTCTGCATTTGGCATCATCAGAGGATTTTTCGATTTTGGCCTTAATGGCATTTGTGCGGATAGCTTGTTCTTGCGCAGCCAGGATTAGTGACTCTGTTTCTTTCTTTAATGTACCTGATGTTAACCGTAACCAAGTTTTTTCACTGTCCACTTTATCTTTTATTTTTTCCAGAAATTGGCCATGCAGTGCTTTGTTCTGCCAACTCTCTATTCTTGATTTTATCACATCTTTGCTGTATTCTTGTTTCGTCTGTTGGACCTTCAATAGATTTTTGTTCTTTACTTAGATTAATAGATGTTCTTGACTTTCTTTTAAATAATCAGCCAGTGCATGTTTTTCTTCTTCAACTATTTGCTTCACTTGTAATAATCCTCTGCCACCTGATTTTCGGGGCAGGTACAGTCTATCAGTATCACCACGTGGATGCAAATTATTATTATTGTTGTTGTTGTTGTTGTTGTTGTTGTTATTATTATTATTATTATTATTATTATTATTATTATTATTATTATTATTATTATACAATTGTATCACAGCGGCCAGTTGTTTCACCGGATTTGGCATTAGTTACTAGTCGGGCCCCACCCAGGGGCCTAGGACGTCGTAACATATTTTCTTAATATGCGTGCAGATCCAAGCAGTGCGGCTTTTTGCATTTGACTGATGGTGATTTTGTCAATTTTTAACTGTTTTAAATGTAATTCCAGTGCTTTTGGAATAGCACCCAGTGTGCCAATTACCACTGGAATTACCACTGCTGGTTTGTGCCATAGTCGTTGAATTTCGATTTTTAAGTCCTGGTATCTTGCGATTTTTTCATGTTCCTTCTCGGCGACCCTGCTATCATCTGGTATTGCAATGTCTATGATTGTGACCTTATTTTTCTCAACCAGTGTGATGTCTGGTTTATTATGCGCCAGTATTTTGTCGGTTTGTATACGGAAATCCCACAAGATCTTGACCATCTGATTTTCGGTGACTTTTTCAGGCTGATGTTCCCACCAGTTTGTTGCTGTTTTAATATTATAATTTTTGCACAAATTCCAATGGATCATTTGTGCTACTGAATTGTGGCGCAATTTATAATCAGTCTGCGCGATTTTTTTACAGCAGCTGAGTATGTGATCAACAGTTTCATCAGCTTCTTTGCAAAGTCTGCATTTGGCATCATCAGAGGATTTTTCGATTTTGGCCTTAATGGCATTTGTGCGGATAGCTTGTTCTTGCGCAGCCAGGATTAGTGACTCTGTTTCTTTCTTTAATGTACCTGTTGTTAACCATAACCAAGTTTGTTCACTGTCCACTTTATCTTTTATTTTTTCCAGAAATTGGCCATGCAGTGCTTTGTTCTGCCAACTCTCCATTCTTGATTTTATCACATCTTTTCTGTATTCTTGTTTCGTCTGTTGGGCCTTCAGTAGATTTTTGTTCTTTACTTCGATTAATAGATGTTCTTGACTTTCTTTTAAATAATCAGCCAGTGCATGTTTTTCTTCTTCAACTGTTTGCTTCACTTGTAATAATCCTCTGCCACCTGATTTTCGGGGCAGGTACAGTCTATCAGTATCACCACGTGGATGTAAACTGTAGTGCATTGTCATTAGTTTCCTGGTTTTTCGGTCCAAAAGGTCCAAATCAGCTTGTGTCCAGTTAACTATACCAGCTGTGTATCTTATAACTGGTATTGCCCAGGTATTTATGGCCTTGATTGTATTTCCACCATTCAATTTAGATTTCAAAATTTTCCTAACTCTGTTGGTGTACTCTCGCCTGACAATAGTTTTTACTTCTCCATGCTTGATGTTATCCAACTGCAGAATGCCTAAGTATTTGTAGGCTTCATTTTCCTTGCATTTAATTAATTGGCCATTGGGCATTTCAATTCCCTCACATGCAGTGATTTTGCCCCTTTTTATGGATACAGTGGCGCATTTTTCCATGCCAAACTGCATTGAAATATCGGTGCTGAATACTCGGACTGTGTTTGTCAATGATTGGATTTCTATTTCTGACTTTCCATAGAGTTTCAAATCATCCATATATAGTAAATGTGAAATTTTTTCAGCTTCTTTGGCTGTTGGGTAGCCTAATTTCATTTTTTTTTAAGATTACTGATAGTGGGATCATTGCGATGATGAAGAGAAGAGGTGAAAGTGAATCACCCTGGAAAATTCCTCGCTTGATATTAACTATTCCGTAGATCTCATTCCCTACTGCCAACTCAGTTCTCCATTGTTTCATCGCCTTTTCAGTAAAGGGTGTAATATTTTTGCTAATGCCAGTTGTTTGTAAGCATTTTATGATCCAACTATGTGGCAGTGAGTCAAATGCGTTTTTGTAATCAATCCAGACCATATTCAATTTCGTTTTTCTGTTCTTACAATTTTCTAATATCATTTTATCAATTAGAAGCTGATCTTTGGTGCCCCTGCTCCTTCTTTTGTTGCCTTTTTGCTCTACTGGCAAGATGTTGTTTGTTTCCAAATAATCCATCATGTTATCTGCAATAATGCCTGTGAGTAATTTGAAGGTTGTTGGCAAGCATGTTATTGGTCTGTAGTTTTCAGGTGTTGTTCCTTTAGTTGCATCTTTCTGAATCAAGTATGTTTTTCCAGTTGTCAACCATTCATCAATTTGGCCCTTTTGTAAAATTTCATTCAGTTGCCTGGCCAATATTGCATGTAAACTGGTCAGATATTTGAGCCAGAAACCATGTAATTGGTCCTTTCCAGGTGATGTCCAATTCTTTACCTTTTTAACTCGATTTTTGACCATCTCAGTTGTTATTTCTAATACTTGCATTTGCTTGTTGCCAATGCTTTTCTCAAAGTCATGTATCCACTTTGCTTCCTTGTTGTAGTCCTTTGCATTTTCCCACAATTCTTTCCAGAATTCAAGCATTGAATTATTATTATTATTATTATTATTATTATTATTATTATTATTATTATTATTTTAACCCCTGGGCAATTAGCTACATGCCTCCAAATGATCTCTTCTACACAACTGCTGAAGGTCTCTTCCTCCCAGCCCCCATTTGTTTTCCCTTTGCATCTGGCAGCATCCTCTGCACCAAAATCATCTATGCCTATCTTTCCTAGTCAGCAAATATGTAAGGGTGAGAGCTACAATCCTTTCAGACCTTCTGCTTGCCATCATTAAATTACAATCAATGATTTATGAATAGCTGGCTCATTTCCTTGAGAGGTTCTTGAAGATCCCCATTTATCAAGATGACCCCCACCTGCCAATCACTGTCGTGCCATCACTCTTTAAGTGAGATGTTGCCATGTGGATCCGATACAGGGCAGCTTTATCCAGACCGAGCTTTCCTGATATAGTAGGAGGATCAGGACTCCCCAGGCCTTGTGCCAGGCCCAACTATGGCAAGCTCTAGAATGAATGGAGAAGTTGCCATTCATTCAATCTCATTATGGGTTGTGCCAAATTCATTTCTTCTTGGTTTTTTCCTCTTGCATGACTGCAGCCAAATAGCTAGCAAAGGGAAAGTAGCACTGTAAACAATATGAGTTCATGGATCATATTTTGAACACAAAATTCCAAAGACAGAATGAGGAGGAAAGATCGATGGCTGTTTGAGAGTGCTGTCAAGGACTCCAACAGCAGCAGGAAGTCTGCAGGTCTTCGGTGTGGCCCATAGCTGCATGGATGCAGGCAGGATTTATTTCTAATTTGCAGGTGGTTAAATAAGCTCATCTTCCCAAACAAGATTTTCATACCTGGTCCCAGAGGCTGAATGCCAGCTAAACCACCACTTCTTATTCACGTTAAAATTCATTCCTTTTTGTACGGATACCTATAAAACAAAAATTGTTGCCTTGTTTGACTCATCCTTATAAAGTGCTGGTAGCTCACTGTGAATGTCTTTCACTCATAACAGGCAGCCACATGGGCTGGAAATACATTTTTCTTTCTATAATTGGTTTTTTTGTTTTTTCTGTTTTTGTATGTTGTTATAATCCAAAGCACACGATCTGTTTGCTGAAGAATTCCAAAAAGAATCCCCTGACATTAGAAAATTAGTGACAAAGCTCCTTCTACTCAGCTCATTAGAAATGTAAGATGTAAGAGACATAAAGAAAAATAGATGGATGAACTGAACCCCAAAATTTGGAAGAGATCTGGAACGGAAGAACTAGAAATCGTATCAGCAGGAATATTTCTTTAAAAAAAAATACTTCCCATTGCTAACACAGGAAAATGAACACCACATTTTTAAACCAAGCAGCGCAATCAATAAACAAGATAGATTCTGCAGCATTGGGGGTGGGAAGGTCAGAAAGTTTCAGATCCACTCCTCCTCGTCTTCTAGATTGTGCTTGCACCACAAACAATATTGGCAAACCACGAAAGTAACTCGTCAACCTTAACAATATTTTTAAACCTCTTCAGCCGTCAAGCCTGGCTGTTAGTCAGGTTAATAAAGGGTGTTGTAGCTCAAGTAAACCGCAGGACACCAGATTAAAGAGGTTGGGGAAGATAGACATTCTGACTCTGTGGAAGGTGGATGTTAACATTTTTGGCCTTTTCATCCTGGCAATGATGATTGGTGGTGAGGATGATTGTCATCACCACAATGATTGTGATTTTAGTGCTGCCAAAGGATACTTCTTGCACAGCTGCGCATTCTCAAGGCAATAAGAAGAGTCAAGATTTAAAACATCCAACGCAGCTATTAGAGCTAAAAACAATGTGCTCATAACTTTGAACCCTTCAGTACAGCCCCAGGCTTCCCTTGTCTTTCTTGCCCTCTGCAGCAGTTTTGCAATGCTCAAGTGTTGCTACTCCAGCTAAGCTTGGCCAGCAGAAACTGTGAAATCTTTGCTGCTTTTCTTTGGGTTTCAAAGAAAACCCATTAACTTCTCTGTTGGCAAAGCTGTCCTCTAGTCCCACCTAAAGTATATATAGAGATGCTATGATGCCTTGGCTTCAAGAAGAAGGGAGAAAATTTCAGGAGATGGGTTGTGGAGGGAACTCCCGCCCAGTGGTGGGATTCAAATAATTTAACAACCAGTTCTCTGCCCTAATGATTCTTCCAACAGCCAGTTCAACAAACTGCTCAGAAAGGTAACAACCAGTTCTCCCAAAGTGGTGCAAACTGGCGCAGTGCACCACTGCTTCCGCCCCTGAGAAGACCCCTGCCCCATAACTCTGGAGGACATACCACTAAAGTGTTCACAGCATTTCCTTGAGACCAGGAATTGGATTGACTGCGCTGCTGGAAATCTTGCTATGTCCATAGGGGTAATGAGGGCACAAGGGCACAATGTTTTGGTGTCAACGTGTTTTGTTTTCAGGTGGAATGAATCAGGATGATTTTGGCATCAGAGCCACAGGATTCCTTTGAGCAGTAATCCAGATTAGGAAGAGAAAAGGTGACTCAGAGAACACATGACTGGGCATGTAGCCTACAATGTAATTCCTTAAATCAAATGCATCTTTTCCTGGGGGTCACACAATGGAACAAGCCCAAGTAAAGGTGCATCTCTTTGAAGGAGCTGTCAAAGCACTTTTTTGCCTTGGAATTCAAATCTCAGCACACACCTTAAGAGAATTTGAAATTTGAGAAAATGTGCCATCATAAGAAACGTTCATACCAATGATTACTCATTCCATCATGGTACTGAGAAATGTTCTTTGATGATACTTTTTTCTATCCATTGTTCAACTCAAGTCTCTCCCCCCTTTGAGCCAATGTCCACTGCCTTGATTTCAACCACTTACAGTAAATAGTATAAAATGATTTGCATTGTGTCCTTCTCTTAGAAAAAATGAGTTGATCTCTTAATGTGTCAGGAAAGGAAGTGTGTGTGTGTGTCTGTGTCTGTGTGTGTGTTTTTGCATGCATGCGTTTGCATATGAACATGAGGGGCACGTGTGTGAATGCCATAGGAGAATATTCTTGATTCCCAAAAAAATCCATATGAAACAAAAAACTCTTCAGGGCTTTCTGAGTGGTTAAAGCCTAATTAATATTTGATAAATAATCTTGAATAGCTTTATGGCAAAAAAACCCCAAACCTTTTTTTAGATATATGTCGTATCAATCATAAATATTCATTCATTCATTTTGCTAGGCTTACATCCTGTTCTAATTGTTAATTGACTCTGAGCAGCTTACATTGCTACCCTAAACAAACAAGGGGTCAAAATAACAAAACTAACCAAGGTTCAAAATAATAGCAACATTTTCCAGTGCGGAGAAAGCCTGCATTAATGGAGATTTTTACACAAGAGGAATCCCTTTCATATCGCCTCCCCCCTCAAAACCTATGTTTCCAGTATAGTAATGGCTTCCTTCTGAAAGCAGCGTTCTGGTCAGGGACACTGACTGAGCTCATTATCAACTGGTCACCTGCTGCCAAACTCCAGTAGCCAAGCTGGGTCTGATTAGGATATATGATCCTGTGGGCTAGTATTGAAGCAGCTGCTGTAAAGCTTAAGAGACCAGAATGTCTCAATCAGGAGAGTTCTCTTTATATTTCAAAGCAGGGACGATCATCCCAGAGGCAATAAGTGACCCTCTGAGCTGCAAAACCTTGGACAACCACATGATGGCAGTAGGTAATTAGCTCTAATGGTCATCTACATCTTCAGAAGTAACTAGGTAGCCCTTGGAACTTGAACCCAAGATGATCAAAATTTCAGGTTTAGGGTGCAATCCTATTTTTGAGACCAACTCAAAAATCAGCCACCTTGAATTCAACAGACCCAAGTTAGTATCTATAGAATTGTAACTCTATTGGTATCTTTGCACAACACACAAATCACAAAGAATCCCACCACTTTCAAGCTGAGCATGTTTTGCGAGGGCAGATTGTGTTATTTGCTTATAGTGCGTGTGAAACCTTCCCCCCCCCCCCCCCCGGCCAAAAAAAAGGAGGGTTTGGTGAAAAATCCATGCTTTAGGGCACTTTTACTATTGGAAAGTTGCCATTTTGATTTTTAGTTTGGGCCTAAAAATATCTTTGTCTTGCTCTGCTTTTTTTTCTCTCCACTGAGGCCATTGGGAAATTAAAAGTGTTGTCTCATTAAATTCATTGTGTTCTTCCTCAGGTGTGGTATATGGATGGCTATTACAAAGGCCGGCGTGTTCTTGAGTATCGAACCCTGAATGACTTCATCACAGGGCAAAATTTTGTCCAGCACTTGCTGCCTCACCCTTGGGCAGGCACTGGCCACGTGGTTTTCAACGGATCCCTCTACTACAACAAGTATCAGAGCAACATTGTGGTGAAGTACCATTTCCGTTCACGGAGCATTGTTGTACAACGTAGCCTCAACACGGCTGGCTACAACAACACATTCCCATATTCCTGGGGTGGTTTCTCTGACATCGACTTCATGGTGGACGAGAATGGACTCTGGGCAGTTTACACCACCAACCAAAATGCTGGTAACATTGTGGTGAGTAGGATGGACCCCATGACACTGGAGATACTACGCAGCTGGGACACTGGCTACCCCAAGCGGAGCGCCGGAGAATCCTTCATGATTTGCGGGACCCTCTATGTGACAAATTCACACCTGGCTGGGGCAAAAATCTATTTTGCCTACTACACAAACACTTCTACCTATGAGTACACAGATATTCCCTTCCACAATCAATATTCCCACATATCCATGTTGGACTACAATCCACGGGAGAGGGTTCTTTACACCTGGAACAATGGCCACCAGGTCATCTACAATGTGACTCTCTTCCATGTTATCAAGACTTCAGGGGAATTATAATACTGTGATCGAAGAGAGCTGAACAAGCTTGGTGGTCATTTTGTTCGTTTTCTCTTGTTATCTTAGGGAGGTTTTGGGGAGGGGGGGGGGTACTGCCACCAAATTTTGTTCTAGAAAAACTCGGTGGCCTGGGAAAACTCCATAATGCCATTATTTCTATATAATAAATGAAATGAATTTCATCTTTCTTTCTTTCCTTCTTTCTTTCTTTCTTTCTTTCTTTCTTTTCTTTTCTTTTTCTTTTTCTTTCTTTTTCTTCTTTTCACTTTTTCTCTCTCCTGTGATTGATGGTGCATGGATCTGATTTGGGGCTATTTTGGGTGGGGACGGCTTTTTTATTTTATTTTTGGATTGGTTTTTATTTTACTTATTTACCAATGGCAAATAAAGACAGTCTCATTGAGATTGGAAGAGTTTGGGCCTTTCTTGGTTCAAATGAGTCACTTGCCTCGGGGAAATATTGTGGCGTCTATCTGGAATATGGCAGTTGGCTTTCCATCAAGAAACTCTGCCTCTTCACCAAGCAACAGCAGAATAATTTTTGTCTTTGAAGCAAGAATCTTCCTCTAAAACATTTCCCCGTATGGCTGAAGCTGGTTTTGTTACCTACCAATTCTCATAGCAAATTGCTTGCCTTTCTTTTCTCCAAAGAGAACATTTCAATACAATTCCTCAGAGTGAGGTTCCTTCGCTTATCTTACTTATGAGGAGACTGAAGGGCAGACACAAATATCCTTCTTCATCACATCAGCCTGCAGCCTCCTGACATCCCACCCTTCAATTAAAATCTAAGGAAAGATGTCATGGAGAAATTTCTCTTATTGAGGCTTTTTACATCAAGGGGTAGGGGCCAGCAGGAAGCTTTAGAGCAAAGGAGAGAGATGTCTTGGGAAAAAAGCAACACCTGCTTTTTCCATCGTCTCATGGAAATAGAATTCCCAATTCACATTTCTTATTAAAATACATCGAACTCTGAATGTTATACATGAGCATCATTCAGAAATGCCTGATTCAGAGGGAAATAGTATTGCGGGGGTGGGGGATAGGTATTCAAATTTGGATGTAACAAAGCGTTTGTGAAGCAGGACATGCATTCATTCATTTCCTCTTGTCACTGTTCAACAGTCCAAAAAGTACGCTATACCATGGCTTGTTTGATGACAAGCATATCAATCAACCGCAGGTGGGGAAGGAGAAAGTGGTGGCTCAGAGAACAAGGCAGAAAGAAGATGTCGGAAAACAATGTACTGTATATGGAAAATGAATATAATGTCTGCTTTGCCAGCAAATAGTCCCAGGTTTAATCCCTGGCCTCTCCTATTGAATAACATTGAAGTACCACCTCAATAGTTGTCAGTCAGAATAGGGCTCACCAAGGAGATATAAGAAATGCAGATTCGCCCTCCTTTTCTGCTCTTCTTTTCTCTACATGCTTTCACGTGTCAGCTGAAACAGAATCTCCAGGTGTACTATGGACCAGAAGGATGTTTCTGTCTGCTCAGCTGATTCAAGAATAGCCAGTGCTTTTTTAAAAACTTAGCAAGGCTTAAAAGAGGGAGGGAAAGTCCTTATTGCTTGGGAGGCAGCTTTTTTTTTTTTTTAAAGGGACAGTGAAGTCCCTGAAGATGGCATTCCTTCAGCATGCCTTCTTCCTTGAACTCACTGGATAAATAAATTTGTCTATTTATCCCCTTTCCCTTGTCTGTTGTGAGCCGCCCGGAGTCCTCCGGGAGTGGGCGGCATACAAGACAAATGAAATGAAAAATGAAATGAAAACGAAAAAATGAAATTTCAGAAATGCCTAATCTGGGGTATCCATCATTACTTGGATTATTACATGAAAGAGCCAAGGTGGCGCAGTGGTTAGGGTGCAGTACTGCAGGCCACTTCAGCTGACTGTTATCTGCAGTTCAGCAGTTCTAATCTCACCGGCTCAGGGTTGACTCAGCCTTCCATCCTTCCGAGGTGGGTAAAATGAGGACCCGGATTGTTGGGGGCAATATGCTGACTCTGTAAACCGCTTAGAGAGGGCTGAAAGCCCTATGAAGCGGTATATAAGTCTAACTGCTATTGTTATTGCTATTGCTATGTTGCACAAGCCTTCCAAATGGATCATTCCATTCACAGCATGAGTTGCAATCCATGTAGTTCGGTGACACATGGATGTCTACAGATTCCCCACTGCTTTTGGAAAAGGCTACTCTTACAACAGAGCCTGGGAGTAAGTCAACGAGTCTGATCTACTACAAATGTAAATCAGGCTACCTGACCTAGTATAAGATGGTGTCTCACAAAGCAGGCAGGCTTACAAAAAATTATTTGTACAATTTTATGTAGAGAGAAAGTCTGATGAGCAAAAAAAAAAAGTCTTAAAATAATTCAGAATTGTAGGCAAACAGGTTTTTGCCTGGCCACAAAACAAAAGGAATAGAATCTAATCCGAAAGGTCAGATAGATCTTATGGATTTAGTGTCCCTTTCAGTTGCATGGAGCTCCACTTGAGGACACATCTTTCAAACCTTCCACTATGTCCCAACTAACAGTGTGAGATGACTCCCGATAATTCCACCTATGGCGAAGTTTGCTATTATTCAATACTAGACTTTACACTTTGTAAGAGGAACACACTTCCAATGCATGTTCATTTTGGTCAAGGCAATTAATGATTACTTTGCTTAGTTGCAAAGCAGGGGTGGGTTTCAACCGGTTCGCGGCGGTCCCTGCGAACTGGTTGGTCGGCGAACCCGGAAGTAAGTAACTTCCGGGAACGGCGAAGGGTCCACCCACCCGCCCGCACTCCTTACCCGGTTTTGATGAGTTCTGCACTTCCACGCATGCGCAGGACGCATACAGCGCCTGCGCGATCCTCCAGGAGCAGCTGGAGCATCACACAGATGCTAGTATGCATGTGTGCGCTGCGTGTGTGCACGCGCACACCGCGTACGTGCACGAGGACGCCGCCGGCCCCGTTCCAACCGAACCAGTTGGAACAGGGTGAGAAACCCACCCCTGTTGCAAAGCTATGTTTTGTCATCATTCCTGGCAAGGTTTCCCATTGTCTAACTCAGAGGAACTATTTCTAACAAAGTTATAGAAATAAGGCTGTGTTATATTTACAAGAAACTCTTACAATTACCTAATTATATACCCTTCAGTCGAGTACCTGGTACCAGATGACTCATGTAAATTCTACTGTCTAGTAAACATTGAAATTAACCACAGGAAGAGTACTTGCTGCTAGCTGAAGCATAGAAATCCTATGAAAATCACCGGATGTACTACAGTTACATACAAATCAGTCTAAGTATATATTTAACGGAAACCTGCTCCTCCATCATTGATCTTTTACTCTGCAGGGTTACAAATCTTTTTCTTATTTCCACCCACAAATACGTTCTCTCTTGTTTAAAGTAACAGGGCTCAGTTATTCCAATTCTAGCCTTATCTCTTTAACTGAATTAGAAATTGAGCAAATTTGTTCGCAGCCAGAAGAGACACAAAACAGCCAGAGAAATGACTGATGCAGGGAAATAACAAGGATACTCTTTCAGAGATGACAGCTGTAGATTCTGCAGACTTTTTTTTATCAGTTTAGTTAATTTTGCTGGACAGACTAAAGGCAAAGGTAAATGTCCCACTCACACATATGTGCTAGTCGTTCCTGATTCTAGGGGGCAGTGCTCATCTCTGTTTCAAAGCCGAAGAGCCAGTGCTGTCCAGAGACTTCTCTGTGGTCATGTGGCCAGCATAACTAAACACCAAAGGCGCACGGAACACTGTTATCTTCCCACCAAAGTGGTCCCTATTTTTCTACTTGCATTTTTTTACATACTTTTGAACTGCTAGATTGGCAGAAGCTGGGACAAGTAAGGGGAGCTCACTCCGTTACGCAGCGCTATGGATTCGAGCCGCCAAACTGCTGACCTTTCTGATCGACAAGCTCAGTGTCTTAGCCACTGAGCCACCGCATCCCCTTGCTGAACAGACTAGCAGTCTTTTAATAAAGGCACTAGCAATGCTCTTGCACATAACTCAAAAAAAGAATACTGTTGTAGTCCAGATAAACCGAATTCAGGCATATTTCCCTCTTTTCTTAGGTTGCTCAAATAGCTAATCCATTGCTGTTCAGATGAATGGTAACCAATATTGTGGATTTTCTTTGAAAGGAAACAGCACAGCTGAGTTACTACAAAAATGCTTTGCACATAATTCGATTTTACCCATTCCCAAGGAATTTTACAAGTTGGAAACAAATTAGGAATGTGGAAATGTTCTTATAAGGGGAAATTTTTTTTATCATGACAGTGAAAATATGGACCGAACATATTTCTAGGGTTGAAAGACTGAAGAACTTACCATTCAGGAGAGATTGCTGAATGATGCCTCCCACCATTCCTCACTTACCTGCACTAGAAACTGAAGCTTACTTACTGAAGTGGCTCTTTTCAATAATGTAATATTAATGATAGCTTTTAGGATACATCTAAAGGCAAAGAGAGAGGCATAATTAGTAGAGCCACTGCGGAAGCATACTCCAACATATCGGAGATGCATACAGCCTCCTTCAAAAAGAAATCAAATTAAAAGAGAATCAGTGTCTAATAGAGTGGAAATAGATTTTTTTTTTACTTTAGATTATTTTTATCCTGCCTTTATTATTTTTATAAATAACTGAAGACTGTGAACATACCTAATAGTCCTTCCATCTCCTCAATATTTTCCCCACAACACCAACCTGCGAATTGGACAGGGAGGGGGTGATTAGCCCAAAGAACCCCATCCGGTTTTCTTGTACAAGGTCCATAGTCCAAGGGACTAGAGCTCATGGTCTCATGATTTCTAGCCTGGTGCCTTAACCACTAAAATAAACTGCCTTTGATTTGAATTATATGCACAGATTGCTCCTTGTGTTCATCACAAAGCAGCTGCCCTCCCCTCTTTCAGGACCACACTGTGCACAACTCTGATTGGCTGTGCCTTGTATTGATCATAAAGGAATGTTTTCCCTTTCAGGCCAATGATCAGACATGTATCAACTGAGGAATAGATGGGAAGCACAAGTTTCCTTGAAACTGTGGAGGGCGAAAGTAATCTTCCTCTCCTTATATTATTATTGAATAGGTAAAGTGATGTCAATGTAGGAGATCAGCCTCCAGCTAATCTTACATGGACTAAAATCCAGATTTCAAGCCTCAGCAGGTTGGCGCAGGTGCTGCTCCTGACTTTGGTAAGACTTTTCCCATTGAAAAACTCAGGAAGGAAATTATAGGGCAGAGTGGGAGAAATTAGTTTTCATGATGAATATCCTCCTCCATTATCAGCTAGTGCTAATTCTTTGAAACCTACAACTAGATTCACCAGCTTGCTGTTTGTGTGCTGATAAGACCTTTGTCTTAACCAAGGGAACATTTGTTTACAATAAGATTGTATTGTTTATCTCAGGAACACTTAGATACTGATTCCTCCATTACTCAGGCCACACCAAGCTCAGATAACCTTGTGTCACTTTCATATCTTCCAAGGATTGACATAAGAAATTAGTTTCCCCCAATCTTGAATCTCTCTCTCTGTCTCTTTGTGTGTCTGTCTCTCTGTGTGTCTGTGTGTCTCTCTCTGTGTGTGTCTCTGTTACTTCTCTCTCTCTCTCTCTCTCTCTCTCTCTCTCTCTCTCTCTCTCTCTCTCTCTCTCTCTCTCTCTCTCTCTCTGACTCTTTCTCTCTCTGTCTCTCTCTCTCTCTGTCTATCTATCTATCTATCTATCTATCTATCTATCTATCTATCTATCTATCTATCTATCTATCTATCTAATCTATACACATACACACACTTACACACACTTACACTTTTCTGTAGGCTTTCATTCATTTCCAAATCCAAAGGAAAAAAAGATACAAAAACCAATGAACCATTCAAAACAAAATATGTGCAGTCTTCTGTCCAAAGAACCAGCCCACATCATACAAATTATTATGCTTTGAGTAT
Organism: Thamnophis sirtalis; assembly: GCF_051295495.1. NCBI lineage: Eukaryota > Metazoa > Chordata > Lepidosauria > Squamata > Natricidae > Thamnophis > Thamnophis sirtalis. The sequence continues at coordinate 163,386,915 of NW_028261383.1, forward strand.
CACACCTCCATCTGAAGCAATCAAGATCGTACAAAGATACAAAATAATTTTGTTGAATTAATTCTAATGTTAATTGAATTAATCATCCTACTTTGGATACATTATGCAAAGACCCAACTGCCTGGAAGAGGCATTGATGCTTGAGAAAGTTGGAAGGAAAGAGGAGGACAATCATCAGCAAAGTAGACGGATTGTGATAGTGGTAATAAGCACACTATTGGAGGGCTTGAAAGAACAGATTAGGGATTGTATCATTTCTCTTAGTTTAGGGATTATCTCAGATTAGGGATAGATGGAGAAAATCCATCACTCTGGTTGCTTGGAGTTGAAAACAACTTGATGGCATAATCAATCAATCCCTTGCAATATTAGAACTAAAAAAAAGATGTCACAATGGTTTTAGAACTGGGCACATTTCCCCCTTAAATAAATATCAAATTTCTTTATTTAGTGTATGGCATATCATACGTGGATCAGCAATGTAAATTAATGTTTCAACTAGATTAGTAGAACCCAAGAAAATATAAATGTCAAAAATATATATGATCAAATATCAATGTCTAGGCCATCTAACCATTAAAGTGCAGTCTTGTTTAGATTTAAAAAATCAGTATGCATTCTCAGTATTTGCCCTCAGCTCATAGTGTGATCTACAGTTTGACATGGGACCCCGCAGTCAGACTGAGGGGAGGATACTATGCCCCATTAATACAGAGTGTCCCAGCAGACGCCATGTGAGGTGTGAATCCTATTCAGAATTGTCTATTGCTGACGTGTTAGTTCAAAATATTCAAAATATTACTGTAACGCGCTCTACATGGGGCTGCCCTTGAAGAGTGTTCAAAGACTTCAGTTAGTCCAGAACGCAGCCGCGTGAGCGATTGTGGGTGCACTTAGGTACACCCACGTCACACCTATCCTCCGTGAACTGCACTGGCTACCCATTAGTCTCCGGACCCGCTTCAAGGTGCTGGTCATTACCTATAAAGCCCTACATGGCATCGGACCTGGGTACCTGAGAGACCGCCTCCTGCCGATTACCTCCCATAGACCGATTAGATCTCACAGGTTAGGCCTCCTCCGGATTCCATCTGCCAGCCAATGTCGGCTGGCGACTCCCTGGGGGAGAGCCTTCTCTGTTGCAGCTCCAGCCCTTTGGAATGACCTCCCCGTGGAGATCCGGACCCTTACTACCCTCCTGGCCTTCCGCAAAGCCACCAAGTCCTGGCTGCTCCAGCAGGCTGGGGGGCTTGTGAAACATCCAGCCCCATGGAAACTGTGAATGTTGCGTATTTTAAAGTGTTCTTTTTGTCTATTTATCCCCCTTCCCTTGTTTATTGTGAGCCGCCCGGAGTCCTTCAGGAGTGGGCGGCATACAAGACAAATAAACTAAACATACAAGACAAAATAAACTAAAATCTGGCACCATTTGTGGGGTTATTTATAAGTTCTAGGTTGCTTATCTCAAGGAGAGAAGCAACCTAGAACTTCAAACAGTTAGAACAATTAACCAGGGTAACAACTTGCTTCCAGAAGTTGTGAATTCTACAACACTGGAAGTTTTTAAGAAGAGATTGGACAACCATTTGTCTGAAGTGGTGTAGGATTTCCTGTCTGAGCAGAAGATTGGACTAAAAGACCTCCAAGGTCCCTTCCAACTCTGTTATTCTATTCTATTCTATTCTATTCTAATATTAGGGGCTGGTTACGAAGCACCTAGGGTGGCTAATTCTTATTTAGCCACCCAAAAAATTACAAATAGAAGTATAGTAAACAATGTGGGTTCTCAAATTTCTCATCAGGAAACCAGAAGCAATTCCACTTTGGAGTAAGTAAGCTGCAAATGGAAGCCAGATAGAGGCAGAGGTCTCCATTCCATTAAAGAACTTGATTTTGGACAATTGAAGAAACTTTATCCCTCTTCAAATGCTGGAAATTCAGAAAGCAGATTAAGTGTATTGTGCGAAAATGTCATTATTGAACCTCAGCCTCGTCTTTTGATGGTTAGGACAAGATTTTATCAATGGTATCTAAGATGCGAGAAGGAGAAAGAAACGCCTAGCCAGATCAAACAGGAAAAGAAAGCATTTTAAACCTCCTGCTAGGAGAAAACTCAAGGAGCTGGAAGCCTTCAAGAAAAAAAGCAACACTTGTATTGTGTAGAAGGTCATCACTCATGCAATTATAACTGCAACAGCTGGAACCATAAAGCTTTTGAATCTCACCTTGCAAAACCAGGTTGGTCTTTTCTTTCCTACAAAAGTTAAGTTTTCCAACTGGGCAAAACTTGTTCTACCAGGTAACAAAACTGCACCTTACATTTTTATTTAAGTTAAATTACATGTTACATTAATTTGAAAGGTCAAGGATTATTTGCTATTATTTTCAGACTCGGCTTGCTTGGAAACCCCCCCATGACATCTCAAGTTAGAACCTTAACAGAGGGGAACCAATTTTCAGCAGCTCCTGTTAGCATGCCAATAGTGAAACATGTCAGATGTTTCCATGCTTTATTGCAAGGGGGGGATGACTCCCTTTCATTGAGGGCTGGATCAGGGTTCTGTTTGACCTTGGGGGGGGGCATGGCCAGGGTGTGGGCATGCCCAGCTCGATGTCACTCATTTCGGGGGCACCTGTGGTGGTCTGAATGCCTGCCAGCAAAAACGGGCTTCTGAGCTCTGTTTTCACTGGCAGAGGCATCATGGGCCAGTCCTTCGCTGTTTCCAGGGCAGCCCCAAAGGCTAGATCTCAGCAATCCATAGGCAATCCTTGAGTTTGACACAACTGGTTTATCGGGATCATTTTGTTCAGTCCTACAAATCCTACTCTCCTTCAGTCAAATGCATTTGGCTTCCTAACACAAAGGCTGTGTTTCTGGATGAATTACAACAAAACGATAATAAAAGCTATCAAAAGCAAACTAAACAATAATGCCAATTATATACAATTAATTGACCATTGGAGACTTACATTTATTGCATGGTACCAGATAGGAGATTTAATTATCTTGATCCAAAAAGCCAAGGAAAGAGTCAGGTTTTCACTGGCTTGCTGAAAGCTTAACATGTGTGTCCAATTACTCCGTAGCTCTCCTATGTTGTCTAATAGTACAAGCAATCTAATATTAAAATTACAAATTTGTCTTTAGTTTTTCTTCAAGCCAATTAGATCTACAACAAACCTAATGTTATCTGCTGTTTCCTTGCATTCATAATCCCTGCTTGATCATTCTTAATAAGAAACAACGTCACTCACTATAATCTGTGGGCTAACATTGAGGTTAAGAACTTTCTATCAAGATTAATCACAAAATAGGCCAATCCGTAAGAGCGGGGAAGGGTGACACATAAATTTAATAAATAATTCAGATTCAAGAATGCAATATTGATGTTTGTTGCATATCTGCAATTTCTCTGAAATGTCTATTTCAAAACTGCCTCGGGTATTGAAAAATCGGTAATTCAGTGTTTTGGTACTGAATGATGAGGAATTTGTATAACAAATGCAGGTGGAAACCTCCCAATATTTTTATTCAAATCCAGAAACATCAAGCGCCCTCATTTTTTAATGGGAAGCATACAACGTATGTATTTCAGGTAGGATCATTGCCTCTGCATCATGGAAAAATGAGATTAAAAATCAAAGGGAAAATAACTTGAAAGATGAAGAGAAACATCCATAGGCACAGATGGTTAGATTCCTAGCTCCAGATTTGTACAGAGAAATACAGAAAAAGAAACCCGAATTAACTATTTAATATCTCAGCAGACAGAATTTATGTTAACATGCTGACAGCCGAGATACTGAGAGGAGGATGAAAGACCTGGTAAGATCTTGGCTAATTATGTAAAACAATAAAAAGTTACAGCAATGATTCCAATTGTTAGAGGTGAAAGAGATGAAATGTATAAAATTTCAAAAGCTATGAGTTGCCCTTTTCATAAATTCTATTCTGAATTATATATTAAACCAGAGGATGTACTTAGATCTTTTTAAATAAACTTGATTCACCATATTTAGCCGATACACAAAAATAACTTTTATTTGCTCCGTTATCTGAGGTAGAGATTAAACAAGTAATTTAAAAAATGGCAAGTGGTAAAACACCAGGGCTAGATGGGCTCCCTATCGAGTGGTGTAAAAACATTTATGGATCTTTTGGTGCCAAAACTTTGTCAAGTATACAAAGAAATATCTGACAAGGGAATTTTATCAGCTGCATTTAATCAGGTTTACATTACAGTTTTAACCCAAAGAGGTAAAGGTCATGCTCAGTATGCTAATTATCAACCTATCTTGCTGATTAATGTTTATACAAAGATTTTAACAGGAGTTGGAAACCTAAGCTTTAAATATCAGTAGGACAATGCGGTCCTACTGCTCGTCACAGCTGTACAGTTTGCACCACCTGCAACTTCAGACTGATTGACATGCAAACTGGTTTGACAACATAAAACCACTGATCGGGCTTCTGATGTTGTGGCAATATTTAATTTAATTTATTATATTTATAGGCCGCCCAATCCCGGAGGACTCTGGGCGGCTTACACAGAACAAGAAACAAAAAACAAACAAAAAATTAAAATAAATTTTTTTAAAAAATTCTCCAACACGCGTACATTCAGATTGGGGCTGGAGCCTACATAATAAGGTCAACAGCCCCAGGCCTGCCGGAAAAGCCAGGTTTTAACAGCTTTTCTGAAGGCCATGAGGGTGGGTGAGGTCTGGACCTCTGGGGGCAGCTGATTCCACAGGGTCGGAGCAGCCACAGAGAAGGCCCTCCTCCAAGGCCCCGCCAGCCGACACTGTCCGGCTGACAGCATCCTAAGGAGGCCCACCCTGTGGGATCTTATCAGCCGTTGGGAGGTATGTGGCAGTAGGTGGTCTCGCAAATACGCTGGTCCTGAGCCATATAGGGCTTTAAAGGTAATGACCAACACCTTGAATTGCATTCGGAGACCAATTGGCAGCCAGTGCAGCTCGCGGAGGATAGATGTAATATGGGTGTATCTCGGTACACCCAATATCGCTCGCGCGGCTGCATTCTGGACTATCTGTAGTCTCCGAACGCTTTTCAGGGGTAGCCCCATGTAGAGCGCATTGCAATAATCCAGCCTTGAGGTGATAAGGGTGTGAGTGACTGTTTGAAGTGCACCCCGATCCAAGTAGGGCCGCAATGGATGCACCAGGCGAACCTGGGCAAAGGCCCCCCTGGTCACAGCTGACATTTCTAAATATTTACTCTGGAATTCTGTACTTACCTTGTCACAAACAAGTTTGTGAACTGGGAGCAGTCCATTTGAGTAACAATGATAATTTTTAAAGCATGCTGTAAATTGTATATCGATGACCTTTACAACAACCTTGTAAGGCAGGCCAGTGGCACTTTCTCCATATGGCAGAAAAGGAGGAGAAAACATTGAATTGTCAAAGTTGATCAGCCAAGCTCATAGTTGGTAAAGAGTTGAACTTCCTGGGTCATAAGTTACTCTCTCGACCGATATACAACATTGGCTTTATTAATCCAACTGGAGGTGGGGGGAGAAACCCCTTGGAGAGAAATAAAAGAGAATAACCAGCAGGACGCAGCCAAATGTGTGCTTTTTAAAATCCCATTTATATCAATGGAAGAGTTTTAAGTATGTGTTTAATTTTCACCCTATAATCCTGGGCATTTTAAAAGTGGTTAATTTGAGATCAAGAAGGCCCATGAAAATTAAATAACCCCATGCCTGCTTTAAAAGAGCTCGGAGAAATAAGTCACTCTAAATGAATTCTAGCAAGATGCACAACACAATCTCCTTATCAAATAATTTAAGTTAAAGTACATCATTAGCAAACCCCCAAGCTTCTTGGTTTGGGGGTTGCTTTTTAAGAGATCATAGCTTCTATATTCTTCAGAGCAGGGAATGTCAAGAGACTGCACTGACAAATCTTTTGTGCAACACTTAGATCAGAGGTGGGTTCCTACCAGTTCGCACCAGTTCGGTAGAACCGGTTCGTCAAATCTACCGAACCGATTAGAAGAGGTTCCACCAGTGGACCCGGAAAGCAGGCCACACCTACAGAAGAGGTTCCAAACATTTTTGAAACCCACCACTGCCACACACACGCACACACACACACACACACACTCACACAGAGAGAGAAAGAGAAAGAGAAAGAAAGAGAAAGAAAGGAAGAAAGAAATAAAGAAAAAAGAAAAAAAGAAAGAAAATGTGAAAGAGAGAGATGAAAGAAAAGGAAAAGAAAAGGGACAGAGAGACAAAAGGAAGGAGAGAGAGAGAGGGAGGGAGGGAGGGAGGGAGGGAGGGAGGGAGGGAGGGAGAACACATGGCTGGCAAGCTGCTCCCACCAGGTCACATGGCCGGCAAGCCACTCCCACAAAGGAGGCCACACCCACATAGTAGGTTCAAAAAAATTTTGAAACCCACCATTGACTTAGATGATACATACATATACATATCAGTGTAAATGAACACAACCTGCATCATCAGTTTTATGAGACTAGCAACATCTTCCTTCAATGTTGCCTTTGGAGTCCATTGGATTTTAAGTGAGACAGTATCCCAAAATTGCCACATGTCCTGTCTTACCAACTAGCATCCTTAGTCAGAAAAACTGTTTGAAGGCAACCTCTAAGAAGCTGCCTAGCCCAGCTTTAAGGGAAATGTATGATCATAATCAACTATCAGGCTGAGTAGGAAAAGATTACATGATCTTTCTGTGCTATATGCCTGTAAAAAAAGTCTTTTCCCAATCAAGTTTGATTTCTGGCTAATATGGAAATGGTTTATCATTGCCCTCTGTGAGTTTTTTAAAAAACTTTTCATAACCTAAAGCCTAATATTTCCTACTCATCTTTCATCCAAGCATCAATTAGAATCTTTTGAAGATCCTGCCACCAAGCTAGGCATTCCACTGCATTATTCATTCATTCATTCATTCATTCATTCATTCATTCATTCATTCATTCATTCACTCATTCTTTATTTATTTATTTATTTATTTATTTATTTATTTTCATTCGTTCATTCATCAAATTTGAATCCCCCCCCCACCAAGGTGAGTCTAGGTGGCTGACAACACTGTAAATAGGAATGGCTGTGAATAGAATAGAATAGAATAGAATAGAATAGAATAGAATAGAATAGAATAGAATAGAATTATTTATTGGCCAAGCGTGATTGGACACACATGGAATTTGTGTTTGGTGCATAAGCTCTCACTGTACATAAAAGCTAAAAGTGATAAACCATTATCATAAAAATACATTCATAATAAATCATAAGATACAACACTTAGTGATAGTCATAGGATACTAAATAAACAATCAACATAAATCATACTAGGAAACTAAATGAAACAAGGTAAATCATAAAGATAAAAGCAACAAAGTTATAGTCATAAGTATGAAAGGAGATAGATAACCGGAAAGATGAGAAGAATAATAGTAATACAGCCTTACTAAATAGTTTGACAGTGTTGTGTGAATTAGTTGTTTAGCTGAGTGATGGCATGGGGGAAAAACTGTCCTTGTGTCTAGTTGTTTTGGTGTGCAATACCCTGTGGCGTCATTTTGAGGGTAGAAGTTGAACCAATTTATGTCCAGGATACGAGGGGTCTGGAGATATTTTCACAGCCCTCTTTTTGACTCGTGCAGTATACAGGTCCTCAATGGAAGGCAAGCTGGTAGCAATTGTTTTTTCTGCATTCTAATTATCTGCTGAAGCCTGTGTTTGTTTTGTTTGGTTGCAGAGCCAAACCAGACAATTATACAGGTGCAGATGACAGACTCAATAATTCCTCTGTAGAACTCTATCAGCAGTATCTAGAACAGTGATGGTGAATCTTTTCAGCACTGAGTGCTAAAAAGGGAGCATGTGCATTTGTCTGGGCTGAAACCCGGGAGAGGAGCTGCCCCGGGGAGAGGGGGGCATGTGTGCACCAGAAAATGAACTTCTGGTTTCGGTGTGTGTGTGCATGCTGGCCAACTAGTTTCCGGTTACTGGCACACCTACAATCAGCTGGCCGGCGCGCATGTTCCCGCTGGAAAATGGAAGACCAGCTGTTCCAGTTTCTGGGACTGCTGCACGCATGAAGGTCAGCTGATCGTCACACGTGCATCTGCGCCAGAAATCCGGAAGAGGAATGGGCAATGTCACGCGTGCCAGGCGACATGGCTCCATGTGCCCCTTGGGCCACGCATGGCATAGGTTTTCCATCACGGATCTAGAATATGCATAACAGAAACTCTTGGATGATAGTTGGAGCTCCACTTAAGCAGGTTATTACTTTCTCTTTCTCCCTCTCCTTCCAATTCTTGGCCTTGTTTTTCCAATTGACCCAGGGAAAGAGAAAGTTAGTCCCGGATACAAAATTGCAACTGCTTCTATTTCTCCTCCATTTTAGCTCCTGTCATTCAGCTGTTATTACCAGATAAAAGAGTTTCCATACTGGCTCAGAAAAGCCACCCCCCCTTTTTTTTAAAACTGCTAGATAATCTTCCCTCTACTTTGCAAAGCCTAGGATTGGACCAAAAGACCTCCAGACCACAGCTCCTTTTGCACAGAGCTTGCTTCCCTGAATCTTGATCAGCCTCTTCTGTGTCTGCAGCCTGAGGCATGCTGGTCTGAGCTCTTATTATCCCTTCTCTGTTATTACAGTCCTTGAGATCACTTCTTTTTTTTTTTTTTTGCTCCACCATACCCAACAGAACATCTCCTATGCCTTTCCAGGTGAGGGGAAAGGGTGAACTAGATTTCTCTAAATGAGTGGCAATCATTGATGGGCCTGCACTTATGGTAGCTGGGTCCAGCAGAACTTCTCTGGATAAGGAGGAGAGGAGAGATTGCCCACAGGTGTTCTGGATAGCTGTTCCTCATGCAGAGACCACAGAATAGCAGTCACCCTCCAAGTCTGAGTGCTGGAGATGGGGATAGTCATCAAGCTTTCAAACACAGTGGCGTCTTCAAGGAAAATGGTTTTGACCACCTCGTTTTCTAATTATCTTTGAATTTGTAATTATTTTACCATTCAAAGAGTTTTTCCAAATAACAAGTTTGAAAGACTGGCTGGTAAATAAAACTTTATCCCAAAATAAAAAATAGCAGCTTAAAGAAGAAATAGCAGGGGGGGGGGGGCTAAATAAAAATGTAATCAAAGAAAGTAATAAATAGTTTGCTGAACCAGACAAATTTGGAATATTCAGACTTTTATTGTTTTTTTATATATAAAATTGGGTTTACAAACAATATTTCCATGAAAACACATTTTTTTTAGTCTATCAGGAGAGAGATTATTGGCTGAAAGTTGAAAGTAAAACACACATAAAATACACACACACACACACACACACACACACACACACACAACCTCAAACAACATACCTTTATTTGTCATGCTGTAAATTTCACTTTTCTTTTTTCTGACTGGAATTTTAGTCCCCTCTAGTGGTTTATTCTGTGTTGACAAATGAGCCAATAGAGAAGACTAAAGTTCAGTCAAGAAAAAAAATATGAAATTTACAATATGACAGAAAAAGGCATGCTGCTTGAGACATTTGAAAGGATTTTTGAAGAACCGGGAGAGCAATGTGTAACTTACCTGACGACAATAACCTCTGTATCTGTAAATATAGTTTTTGATGAATATTATAAAGTGAAAGATGTGACAGAAAACAATATGGAAAAATTTGTGAACAGAGAGGACGAAGAGCGGACTACAAATCCTAGTCGATAGAGAAATATTGAAAAATAAAGAAATTGAGGATTTTAAGACAAAGATGACTGGCAGAGTCAAAACATAAATCAAGAGATGAAAAAGTAGTCAAGGACTGATTTTTGAATTCTCTCAGATACGTGCCTATATGGCTGTTCTTCTTTGAAGATACAGCTGAGGAATAAGATTGTGTTGTAATGCACAGAAGTGCACAGTTATGTACCACAAGGAATTATGCACATGTATACAGATCCTTAATCCTTAAGTAGGTTCAGGATAATTTGGTCCATGTATCTAAAGTGAAAGAGGTTGCAAAATCCGTCTTGATATGAACCAACCTCTTCTACAATACCCCAATCCCAATCTATCACTGTATGAATTACAGTATTCTCAGTATTGTGGTAAAATGAGTGGTAAGATCATAGGCAGTTTTGCAAGGTGGTATGGTTGGATCACAGGAACTCTGCCCAGCTATTTAAAGCCCAGAGGGAAAAATTCACAACCTTGAGGAAACTGACAATTTTAACCTTGCAGGTCCAAACTTTCCAGTGAGAATGGAGCACCATTTTTTTTTACAAAAAAAATCACTTTCTTAGAATTGGGAACAGACCAAAACAGTTTATTTCCAGATTGATCTAGGATTGGCATCTTGGCATCAACCTCTGAATCTGATTTGTCCTTTAAAAAAATATCTTTCTAAAGCCAATTCTATTTTACCATTTCTATCTGTTCAGTTTTATTCTCCCTCATTTGAGTATATCTGCACTTCAAAGAAAACACACAGAGAGAGACAAATTTGAAGTCTGACAGGTGTCAAAAAGATTATAACGCTGGCTTTCCCTTGGGGCAATTTTATTTTCTAGAATATGATCTTAAATTCTTTTTTGTTACCATTATTCCTGGTAGTCAATGTTTTGCAGGAATTGTTTATCTCCGTGATCCGTCAAAACCGCGCTCGACTAAGCCGCGCCCGATTAAACCGCGTCGCTGACGTCATCAACAGGGCGACAACAGCCAGCGCGGAGAAAGAAGGGTGCTTTAAATAGCGCTTTGAAAGCAAGCCGATTCAACTTAAGGTAAGGGTTAGGTTTAGGTTTAGGGGTTAATTTTAGGTTTAGTGTTTACAGCGTGCTTCTGTCTCCGTGCCGTTGTCGCCCTGTTGATGACGTCAGCTACGCGGTTTAGTCGAGCGCGGTTTAGTCGAACACGGTTTTGAGGTGGAACCGTTTCTCTCCAGAGTACTCTTCCCACTATCTGTGTTTCCCCAAAAATAAGGCCTGGTCTTATATTTTTGCTCCAAAAGACACACTAGGTCTTATTTTCAGGAAAATATGGGGGGAATGCATCTCTCTGGCTGATGATCTTAACTGGGTCTTATTTTTGGAGTAGGGCTTATATTAGGAGCATCCTGAAAAATTATGCTAAGGCTTATTTTCCAGTTGGGTCTTATTTTCGGGAAAACAGGGGTATATTTTTTGCCTATACCAGCCTTGCAAAGAATCCATAAATACTATCATTGCATTCTCCATGCTTAACATGTGTCATGCTTGCAAGTTCAGTTACCGCCCCATTTACAAAATGTCTCCTTCATTGATATGTATGAATGGCAATGGAAGATTGCAGCTCTGCTTCTTTAATAACTTATTCCAGGATGTATTAACTGAGAGGTACTCTTGCCAGCTGATGCCCTGAAGAAGCTGTATGGAGAGGACAGGAGTGAAGAACAGGGAAAAGTAGATATGCTGTTGAGAAATGGAAGTTCATTTTCCTTATGACCCGCTTTTATATCTAGGGACTCATAGCTGGGGATATGTTAGAAGAAGAAGAAAATAAAAATGCTGTAAATAATTGAATACGCTAAAATAGCATTTAGGAGAGAGATGGATTTACAGTGCAGCTCCTTAATGAAATCTACACAGCCATTTGGAGACACCTGCTTGTCATTTCTCGGGCAAAACAGACACACACATACACACACACAAATGCTTCCTACAAGTCTACTTTTTCCTGCCAATAATAGCCCAGGAAAAAATAACAGAAAACAAATTGACTTTTATGTTCTGAAACTGACAGGGTAGCAATTTGCAAATGGGAAAGAAGGTAATGCATCTTTGACCTGAAGGATACCTTGCTCTGACCATAATAGGATGGAAATGTTGGGCTTGACATGTTGATGTTGAGACTGATCTGCTCTTTCAGCTGAAGAGACACTCTCGAAGATTAAGTATAAAAGAGAGGGGAAGGCTCGGTTTATTATAAGTGTATGTGAAACAATTCCAATGGACAAAAGGGGTTTCATTCACACTAACTACTAGGATGCCACCACCTTATCATTTGGAACTCTCAGGGTAGCCTCCTGCTCTCAGGGTAGCCTCCTGCTACAATAGCTTTTTGCAAGATAATTCAAATTAGCTCCACAATTCTCTATGAAAGACAGAAATACACAGTTCCGCGTACAATGTGTAGATATTGAAGTTCCTGGATATCTGGAGACACATGTGCTACAGGACTCAAGGCTGTTGGCTGAGCAACCAGGGCCAGCAATGTTGACAGACTGTACTTAATGAGGAGCATAGGTGGGCATGGTATGTCGAAGGGATGCAGACAGGCGATAGAAAGTAAGTACAGTAAGCAACATATTTCCTATCTCTTTTACTTATATATTTTAGATGAACAGGAAATTAACAGGTACAGGGAGGATTTTGGTGATTGATGAGGGAGGGAAGGAGGGAGGAAAGGAAGGCCAAAAAGTTGGCCTCAAATTGCAAACATAGTTTCTGTGTAAAGGCTTTCTTCTTAAAAGCTAGTTTTTTTCCAAAAAAAAATATTTTTATTCTCTTACATACCATTTTAAATATACATTCACATAATTGTTATTTTTCTTTACATTTGTCATTCTTATACATTTGTTATTCCATTTAATAGAGTATAATATACATTTTGGGTTGCTTTATTTACCATCCCTTCTGCCTGTTGTAACACCACCTTATTCTCCCTTTCATTTCTCCCTCTCTCCCACCCTTCTCTACTTTCTTCTTTCCTCCTCCCCTTCCCCTTCCTTCTTCCCTTACTTCTCCCCTACTCCTACTCCTCCTCTTCCCCTTCCTACCCTCTCTCCTTCTCTTTCTCTCTCTTCCACCCTCCTCTCCTTACCTCTCTTCTTTCCCTCCTCTTCCTCTCATTCTCTCCTCCTTTCTCCCTTCCTTTTTCTGTTGTTATAGGTGTCTCTTTCAAATCTCAGTTTACGTTTTCTTGGGATGGTATTTCTGCTAACCCAAATATAATTTAGCATCATTTCTTATTCCCTTACCTTCGCTAATCTATCCTATGTTCCCCCCACTTTATATCTCGCTCTTGAATATATACTTGTATATTTAATATTTTCTTTTCTGTTTTCTTTCTTAAAAGCTAGCTTTTATAAGGTCTTATTTGAGAGAAGCCACTTTTCATTTTGCAAATGTTTACCAACTTTTAACTGAATCCAAACTAGGTTTTTAACAATATGATTTCCAACTGCACCTGTGCTACTTCATATGCCACATAATCTCTCAGAATAAAGGAACCAATTAATGGTTTAATGTTTATTTATTTCTTCAACTTGATGGTTAGTTAAGATTGAACAGAAAACAGACTGGGTCTTTCTGTCAAAACTCTCAGTAAATTAGAAGAAATCAGCAAGTATCTCTGGTTTCCAAATGTTCTACACTTGCACTAACAAAAGGACTCTCCTCCCCTTATTTTTTTTAAAAAGTGTTAGGATTTTATCCCTCTTAATTGTTCTTAAATGCCAGTCAGTAACAGGAACTCCCTGGGTGGTATAAATTCCATTAAACAAGTTATTTAAAAAAACTATATTAAACTGTAAAACATGAACTAGAAAAAGAACATTAAAATAATTAAAATTCCACAGTATAAAAACTTACATGGGGAACATCTGAACTGATGAAATAAAAACAAGGAGCAGCAGTAATAATGGCAATAAAAGAATAGCAGCAAACGGTAAGTTGTAAAACCTCAAAATGCTTCTGGAAATGCCTTGCTTAGCAACCAAATTTTTTGGCTCAATTGTGGTCATAAGTTCTCTCTCTCTCTCTCTCTCTCTCTCTCTCTCTCTCTCTCTCTCTCTCTCTCTCTCTCTCTCTCTCTCTCTCTCGCTCTCTCTCGCTCTCTCTCTTTCTCACTCACCACTCACTCTTTCTTTCCTTCCTTCCTTCCCTTTGTCTCTCTACTCCTTTTTCTTTCTTCTCTCTCTCCCCTTCCTTTTTCTTTCTTTTTTCTTTCTCTTTCTATCTTTGTCTCTCTCTCTTTTTTCTCTCACTCTCCTTTCTTCCTTCCTTCCTTCCTTTCCTGTGTGTATCTCTCCTCCTTCCTTCCTTCCTTCCTTCCTTCCTTCCTTCCTTTTGGAACAGGTTCCAAAAGGTACGCTAAATTTCACAAACCGGTTCTGGCATACTGGTACGAACCGGGAGAAACCTACCCCTGTACAGGGCCCACCGGAGGTTGGAAAATGGGCCATTTCTGGCCTACAGAGGGCTTCCAGGTGATGGGAGAGGCTGTTTTCACCTTCCCCAAGCTCCAAGAAAGCTGTACGCCCATGTGCAGGGCAGCGGGGGGTGTCCATGCGTGCATGCACAGGGGGCATGGCATGGGGGGGCATTAAATTATGGGGGTGGGTTAGCACCATACACATGCCTTTGGCTTCTGAGGCGAAAAAGGGTTGCCATCACTGTGTTAGATGAAAAAATAGTTGCTTCAGTCTCACACACACACTAGATCAGAGTATCAGGCAAAGTTTATTCTTCTAGACTGTTACAAGAAAAGGGGACTTGCTGTTTCCAGTTATGGTTCCCTCACATCAGCCTGCAGCCATTCACCTGGATGGAAATACATGCTTGTGTGTTTTAAAGGGTACACTTAGAAAGTCTAAAAAGAAAACTCTGAAAATACAAGATTGCTATATTGTGCAACACAAACAAAAAATAACCTTTTCTTTCTTTCTTTCTTTCTTTCTTTCTTTCTTTCTTTCTTTCTTTCCTTCCTTCCTTCCTTGCTTTCTTCCTTCTTTCCTTCTTTCTTTCTTCTTCCCTCTCTCTCTTTCTCTCTCTTTGTTTCTTTCTTTCTCTTTCTTTCTTTCCTGTCTCAGTGCATCCCAGTATAGAAATAAATAAAGGAATAAAATGACATTCTGTTCAATGGCTTTGTCTAAATTTGGCCCCTGAGAGGGAATCTCAAATTTTGCTGAGGCTATATGTCTGGAAGCCTATATTATTCCTTCCCTATTGAGTGATTGTAAGTCTAGTTCTATCCTTGACAATGTTATAGACTTTTATTTTAGTGTTTGTTTTGCCTCCAAGGGTAAAAGGGGTCCTTGATAATATGATATCAGGCCAAAAGAGTAAAGCCAAAGGTCATCTGACTTTGTTTATATGTGTGAAGGAAACATAAAATTAGCATATTAAGTCCCACTGCACACTTTACATGGGTACTTGTGTAAGTTTACACTGATGTGTGTTTGCACTGAGGATGTTATCGAGTTTGGCTAATGAAACAGCTGCAAGAAAACAACCAACCTCAGAGAACACCAAGGACCCCCCATTCCAACCCTGAGCTACAAATATTCTCCTTTATTAGTTACACCAGTATTTCTGGTCTCATTTTTAACCAAAATTCTAAAAACAGAAGAAATCACATCGTTCAACCTCAGTAAATTATGGGAACTTCCCAAAAGAAGGCAGGGGGGCATATACTCTACAGTAAGGATTGTTGCCTTCCCCTGCAAGAACATCGGTAGCTCTAATTTTAGGAATTAAAGATCTTGCCCTCGGTTCCACCACAAATGCGCGTACGAGAAAAGCGCGTGTGACTAAAGCGCGGTGACAAAACCGCGCCGTCAAAACCACGGAGACGAATGAGCGCTGAAGCGCGCTGACAACAGCGCGCCGACAGAAGCGCGCTGTAACATAACCCTAAAAATAACCCTAAACCTAACCCTAAACCTAACCCTAAACCTAACCCTAAACCTAACCCTAAACCTAACCCTAAACCTAACCCTAAACCTAACCCTAAACCTAACCCTAAACCTAACCCTAAACCTAACCCTAAACCTAACCCTAAACCTAACCCTAAACCTAACCCTAAACCTAAATCACGCTTCTGTTGGCGCGCTGTTGTTGGCGCGCTGTTGTGGGCGCACTTTTGACATCACGGTTTTAGCGCTGCGGTTTTGTCGGCGCGGTTTTGACGTTCGCGGTTATGTCGTGCCACGCTTGCCCTCTCTGTTCACCTGGGGTCAGAAGGATGGATCATGGCAGGATCGGCATGTTTTATGGATCACACAGCAACCAGTGGCTAAGACGCTGAGCTTGTTGATAAGAAAGGTCAGCAGTTTGGCGGTTCGAATCCCTAGTACAGGTCTCCTGCGTGAGCATGGGGTTGGACTAGATGACCTCCAAAGTCCCTTCCAACTCTGTTACTGTTAATAACAGTCATCTCAGGGATTTTTGCCCTGAAATGCTCTGGAATGGTTTTTCTGAGAGCAGATGCTTAAGTTCTCTTGGTTACTCTCACCCAACTCTTGGAGATAATTTAAGAACCAAGCTACTAAGAGGAGGGTGATTTAGATATACTAGAATCTTTATTGCCCAAGAATTAATCCCCAAGGCTGTCCCTTTGAGCCAGGCTTTTACTGTAATAGATCAAGCTGATCAACAGTCCACAGGAGGGAGTGGGTGGTTGAGATACTTTCTCCCTGGCTTTTAAAAAAGTGATAACATTTACCAAAGAGACACCCATTTAATATGGAAAGATTGTTAAAGCTTTTTTTAAGTAGAAGTAGGCGACTGTTGTTTTCACACACCACAACCTTTTAGTACATCTCAGCAAAGCTCTCCCGTGATCCTTTATTGCCAGGGTCCTGCACAATAGTAAAGATCCTTCTAGAACCCGTACTCAAAAATAAATTCAACCCAGAAGAGCTCCTTGAAGCCATCTGCCTTGCTTATCCTTATCCTTTTCATTTGTTGGATTTACATACAGCTGTGTGAAAAAGTCCTGCACGCTTTACGCTTTACAGTTTACGGTTTACGGTTTATGACATTTTTTGGATAGGCCATTGATTTTATGATATTTTATGCTACTGTAACTGCTATGCAAATATTGTTATATTTAAATACATGCTGGTGGTTTTTAAGTAAAAAGCATAAGCTTTTTGCAATTTGGTGCTGTTTGGATGGGGATTGTGAATTTTCTTGCACGCTTACAATGCATGCTTACAATGACTATGAAAACAGATTGACTGATGCATACCCAGTGGCATACGTGTTGCAATTACTAAGACCGATGCTAGTGTTTTGTTAAATTTTTTATTGTTTGTGGCCCTGAAAAGGACCGTTTAGGTAACCAAACATAGTTACTAATATGAAATTGGCCAGCCTTTATTGCTTATCATCAGGTGACATCGCTTTGGCATAGAGTGTATAAGCCTTTGCACATCATCTTTGGTGACAATGCGGTGCCAGGCTGCTATAATGGATTCAGTCAGCTCCTGCTTGGTCTTCGGATGCTTCTTGCTTATTTTGTAACCAATCTTGGCCCACAAGTTCTCAATTGGTTCAAATCCGGGCTCTGAACTGGCCAATCCAGGAGTCGAACACCATGCTTCTTCATCCACTGCTGGATGGACTTGGCTCGATGACATGGAGCGTTGACATCCTGGAAGTAAAAGTCCTTCCCTACAAGTTGCTGAGCTGAAGGAAGCATGGTCTTTTCCAGGACTTCAACATACTGCTTGGAATTCATGATTCCCTGCACAATTTGTATCCGACCAATACCAGAAGCAGCAATACAGCCCCAGATCATCATGTGCAATGGATGCTTCACAGATAGATTCAGGTAGTATGGCCTAAATTCTTCATCTGAAAATCTGAACATACTTATTGCACTGATTCCCAGTCAAGTAGAAATTGCTCTCATCACTGAAGATGACCTTGGCCCAGTGTTCATTGGTCCTTTGACATACGTCTTGGCCCATACACATCGACAAGAGTGGTGAGCACCTGTGACCAAAGGTTTATTTGAGCCCCGCCCTCTGGCAAGCAGTTTGCGACACACTGTGCTTGTGTACACTTTTACATCACATGTTTCACCCCAAATTCTTGTAATCTGAGGTGAGGTGAGCTTCCTGTCAGCCATTGAAATGTGTTGCAGAGCCCAATTTTGCAGTTTTGCCGACTTTCTTGGTCTTCCAGAGCGGAGCCTGTCATCAACTGAACCAGTTATTTTGTATTTTTCAACCACTCTGCTCACTGTGGTGCGATGGCATTTCACTCTCTTGGCTATTTCTGTACAGGAGTAACCTTCTTCATGAAGCACAATGATGCGATGCCATTGTTCAGTACTGGTGAAAGCAAAGGCCTTCATTCTTGCCCACAGCCAAAGCTAAATTAAATTTCTCGATGCTTTTCATGCCAATCTATAGTCAACATCAATGACAACATTGATTGGCTCATAGATTTAGCCTCTGTGCATTTCGATTGGTCAGCCAAAGCTCACTGCTGATTGGCTACTTTCAATCCTAAGATTCTCCTAAATTTAAGTTGTGTTTGTTTTAGCGCACAAACTCACTCAAAACCTTAAAAAGACTTTGGTTATAATTAATAAAATATATGCATCTCAATCCAACTACAGAAATTTTCATCGAAGTACCAATTTTGTGTGGTTTTTATGAGTGAAAAGTTGATTAAACGTGTAAATACAACTTAAAATTGAAAGTGTTCAGGACTTTTTCATACACTGTAACTACTACCAGTAATCCCAAGGTGGCGCAGTGGTTAGAGTGCAGTACTGCAGGCTACTTCAGCTGACTGCTAGTTCAGCAGTTCGGCTGTTCAAATCTCACCGGCTCAGGGTTGACTCAGCCTTCCATCCTTCCAAGGTGGATAAAATGAGGACCCGGATTGTTGTTGGGGGGAATATGGTGACTCTGTAAACCGCTTAGAGAGGGCTGAAAGCCCTATGAAGCGGTATATAAGTCTAACTGCTATTGCCATTTTTTTTTAAACCCTGTTTTTCCTTGAAGACATTTCGCTTCTCATCCAAGAAGCTTCTTCAGTTCTGATTTTTTTTAGTTGAGAAGTGAAAGGTCTTCAAGGAAAAACAAAGTCCAGTTGCCTTTTGAAAAAGCACCTTTGGGACAACCACGATCTGGATGACTGAGAATTTCCATAGATACCACCTGTAATGCACTTGGATGTACTGAGTTATTATGGTTTGTTCATAATAAACAATGGTTTATAATGTAATACCTTGTATGAAACCAATTTTGACAAACCACCGTTAAGCAAACGGTGGCTGAGAGCAACATTTGGGTCTGAGTATCGTTTCTTAACTACAGCATACTTTGCTTTTCTTTGTGTGCATATTAATTTCATTTTTCCTTTTATTATTTTCCCCTTTGCTGCTTTTCCTTGGGAGGACTGTTATAAAATGTATAATATAAACGTAAAATGAATGACACGAAACCGGTAATTAACTTAACCTGCCTTCAGCCCAATAAATGGAAGCTATGAAAGAAAGAATTATTTCACTATTAGTTCCTGTGACAGTCTGAGCAGAAACAATAACTGTCAGAAACATCCTTTTAAAATTCTAAGGTGTTTGCTCTAGTTGCTAGGTTAATAATAGCAATCGGGCTAGCATATGTCACACACACACACAGAAACACACACTCTAATACACATTCTGTCTCTGCTCCCCCAATCCCCACTGGAAAAGCATTGGGAGGCAGCACAGGAAATCTTCAGCTGTAGTAATGAAGCGAGTAATAAAGTTCTCAATTAAGAGCGAGTGAAGAAAATATGGCAACGAGCGAAAAAGGGCACCAGAAGTTAGCTTTGGGTGGGGTAGTCGATATAATTAGGAATCCATGGTTTATTTAAACAGTAGTCTTTAGTTCTTGTGATCGCAAGGATATAATTGTCGGTAGACAAGTGGCGCCTTGGGAAATCTCAGAAGCTGGAGAGTTTCGTAAATAAAAATCCCGAGGGCTGGGAGAAGCATGAGCACACTTTTATTCAGATAATTAATAGAGAATCCAAATCAATTCAATGTCAAGGTTCCAAGCAACACCCATGGAGCTTGAGTTTCCTCAAAGTTCCACTTTGTTAGAGATGCCATGTGGGCACATCTGGGAAAACCCGAATCTGAAAGCTTTCAGGTTTCCCCCACCCAAACAAAAGTACAAGTCCCTGCCCAACACCCACATGTCCATCACATGGACCAATCAGGCATCGTCCCAACTGGAGATGCCTCCCAGTCACACCCCTCCAGGTGCAGGGTAAGACGTCCTTGATTCTCTGAGAAGGGAATGCTATTTTGACTATATCTAGTACGCTCCATATAATCCCCCCCTCCCAACTTCCCACAGCATTAAATGTGGCAGGCTTGAAGGCCCAATGCAAGAGATGGTTTCCAGGCCTGACATCCAAATCTTACGTGTGGCTATAGACCAAAATTCAATATAAAAATGAAACAACCAAACAGACAATAAAACCAAAAGATTAAAAGGTAAAATAATATGGAAACAATCCATCAGATCTTAATTATACCCAAAGCTTATTGAACTTATTTGGTTTTGGCCCAGAACAATGTCTTGGCACATCATTTTGAATATATGTCTTTAAAGCTCAGGAATAATTTCTAATTAGTTTGATAAGAGGCATCCTTAGCTGTAGATGTCCATCTCACTGCCTACTCCCTTGTCCCCATCCCTGTTACGGTATGTATACCTTGGATCTATTGTGGGGGAAATGCTCACTTGAAATAAGGTACTAAATCATTTGATGGTCGATGCAATAAAGTCTCTTTTACTGCCACTTCTATAGTGATCGCTGTTGGGCTCCTGGCCACAGCAATGCCAAAGAGCCCCACATTAACCAAGGCCATGAGTGATCTATTCCAAGAATTATTACAGAGGATTGGTTTAAAAAGCAATATAAATCATGGTGTGACCTTCACAGCCAGAATGTAACTGTAATGGTATGGGATAATGACCTTAGGGGGACAGGAGGAAGAGCCACAGTCTAAACAACTGTCGTGGGAAAGGTTTCTTGGCCCACAGAAGGAATGAGAGTAGAGAAAGTGTCTCAGAAGGCATCTCAAACTCCCTAGTTTTCTGGAAAGGAAAAGTAAAGTTGGGGAGAAATTCTTTCAGATGTCCAAGGTATGTTACTGTAACCTTACAATAACAGTGGTGTCAGCAGACATGCTTTGTGCTTCTTGTCTGCATTGCCACAAAGGGCTGATAGTCACATCTGATAATATTACGACATACCCTTATTTTGGTCTGCTCAATGCCTCTAAATTCCATATCACTAAAACCAAATCTGTCCCTTTCTACTGATGTTAGCACCTTCTAATGTCCTTGTAATGGGCATTAGGCAGTGTCTCCTCTAACACTACAGGGAAAAGCAAAGTCTTTTCCTTTCAAAGCCAGGTTGTCACAATTCATCGGCTCAGAATTCTAGTATCATAAGGAAAAAAGCATATTAGTGGTAGTCCTCAACTTATGACCACAACTGAGTCCAAAATTTACATTGCTGTTCTGACCCCCCCTCTTCATACACCAAAGCATGCCGAGACAAAGATACTTCAAGGATACTTCACACAAACTAGACCTTGGCAGCAATCCAGCACAGAACAGACTTTGGCAGCAATCCAGCACCGACTAGACCTTGGCAGCAATCCAGCCTGCCAAGATAGCTACGATAGCTTCCCCAGCTCTAGTAAATACGTTGATTCCTGCAACAAGCTTGTGGAAAGCCATTCCTTTTATAGTCTTGAGAGGAGCCTAATTACCACCAGCTGAGTTCAATTATCTCCTGTAACTGTGTAACTGTTCTTTATGCCTATTAGCTCTCCGTTGCCGGGCCTCCAGGACCAACTCCCTTGTCTCCTCCCCACTGCTCCAATGCATGATGTCAGGGTCACACTCCCTTGTCTCCTCCACGCTGCTCCAAGGCTTGACGTCGGGAGCATGCTCTCTTTAGCTCTCATCGCTGCTCCAGGCCTCAGGCGCTCCTGGTGGCCAACCAGCCTCTCTGTGCTCTGCTCAGAGTCGGAACCCTGTCCAGGGCCCTTCACATCTTCCAGAGCCGACTCATAGGGCCCCTCGCTGTCGGAGACGGGTGGCAGCTCCAACGGCTCCTGCTGGGCCACAACACATTGCTAAGTGAAAAATTTCATAAGTGAGTTTTGCTCCCTGTTATGACCTTTCTTGCCACATTTGCAGCTGTTAAATTAGCAACATGGCTGTAATGTGAATCTGTCTTCCCCATTGACTTTGCTTGTCAGGAGGTTGCAAAAGGGAATCACGTGACTCCGTGACACTGCAACCATCATAAATGTGAGGCAGATGTCAAGCAGCCAAATGTAAATCCTGTGACCATGGGGATGCTGTGATTTTCATACCTATGAAAAATGGTGATGAGTCACTTTTTTCAGTGCCATTGTCATTTTGAAGGGTCACTAAGCAAACTGTTGTAAGTCGAGGACTACCTGTATTTGTCCCCTCAAAGATACTACCTCTCCTTCTGAGATAGTAACTCTCAAAATACAGGCAATCCCATGCTCAGGGGACACATCCAAGTAGGTTGCAAAGACTGAACTAAATCAAAAGTTCCTCTGTTCCCAAGCACTTGTCTGAAGTGAAAGCTCCTCTCTCTTCCCCCGACAATAACACTCAACTACCACCCATCCACACACCCACACAGACACCCACACACAATTTTCTCTGTGTATGCTTCATAGTTATCTTTGTCAATTAAACTCTAGGGGAGATGGATTATTCTGCTTCTGATATGATTGGAATGTTGTTGTTAGTTGTAAAGTTGTGTCAGACCCATTGCAACCCCATGAATAACGTTCCTCCAGGCCTTCCTGTCCCCTACCATCCTCTGGAGTCCATTTAAGCTCATGCCTACTGCTTCGGTGACTCCATCCAGCCACCTCATTCTCTGTCGTCCCTTTCTTCTTTTGCCCTCAATCTTTCCCAGCATTAGGCTCTTCTCCAGTGAGTCCTTCCTTCTCATTAGGTAGTCAAAGTATTTGAGTTTCATCTTCAGGATCCAGCCTTCTAAAGAGCAGTCAGGGTTGATCTCCTCTAGGACTGACCAGTTTGATCAGCTTCCAGTCCAAGGGACTCACAGGAGTCTTCTCCAGCACCATAGTTCAAAGGCCTCAATTCTTTGGCGCTCAGCTTTTCAATGATCTAACTTTCCCAGCCATACATTGCAACTGGGAAAACCATAGGCTTGACTATACGCACTTTACGCAATGTATAATTAGATAAATGATTGCAATTTCAGAGAATTTGCCATCTTTTTTCAGGATGACTTTCTGCTTTAAAATACCATTTTTAAAAATGAGAGACATCAAAATACAAGAAACCAACGTACTGTCCTTTGAGAAAATTATTCTTATTTACATATTAAGCCAGATTTCTTTCTGGTGGATGCTGCCAGGTTCCAATTTTAATGGTTTAGATTTAGATTTAGGTTTATTAGATTTATATGCCGCCCTTCTCCCAAGGACTCAGGGCGGCATACAACATTAAAAGAAACACATAATACAAAAGTTTTTTTAAAAAATTAAATAGAATATTCCAAACCCAATTAAAATTGGCAATGACATTTTTTTTTTAAAAAAATGAATTAAAATTAACAGTGATCAATAATTTCTTTTGTTTTGTTCAGGCCAGGCTGGCTTGCTGGAAAAGCCAACTTTTTAGGGCACATCAGAAGGACCGGAGGTCGGGGATTATACGAAGCTCCGGGGGCAGCTCATTCCAGAGGGAAGGCGCTCCCACAGAGAAGGCTCTCCCCCTGGGGGTCTCTAGCCGACACTGTCTGGCCGACGGCACCCTGAGGAGGCCAACTCTGTGGGATCGCACTGGACGATGGGAGGCTACCGGTGGCAGTAGGTGGTCTCGCAGGTATCCTGGGCCTAAGCCACGGAGTGCTTTAAAGGTCATAATTAGTACCTTGAATCGCACCCGGAAGACAACCGGCAACCAGTGCAGGCTGCCTAAAAGGGGTGTAACATGGGAGCACCTAGGCTGCTAGATGATAAATCTGTCGGCTTCGGTTAACTCAAAACTGGGAAAGTCTAACCCAGAGATGTGGCTATTGAGAGTAAACTGCATGATACATTAAAGATGTTGGTTGGCAGCTGCTGTTACTATTTTACTTTTTACTACTAGGGGCAGTGAATGATGACCTGGCCAGGATGAGGACTAATGTAAGCTGGGGAAAGAGTACCATCCTTTTCCTCAACCCATCTGCAAAACGCATGCTCTCAGAAACATTAAATAATTACTTATTAATCTCTACATACACTAGGGAGGAGGGATACCTTTAGTGAAACAAATTGCCTGGAGGCAACGAAGCAGACAGTGATCTTAATCTACAATGGGCTCTCTGTGTTTAAAGGTAAAGTTTCCTTCCAATCAAGGTCGGCTTGAGAGCCAATTTGGTTTAGCGCTTAAGGCACTTCTGGTTTAGAAACCAGAAGAATGTGAATGCTAGTCCTCCCTTGTGCATAAAAGCTAGTTGGGTGACCTTGACCTGGTCACTTAACCCAGCAGGAATGTTACATACAGCCCCGTGGGTCATACAGATAAAGGTGGGATATAAATCAAATAATAAAACAATTAAACCCAGGTGAGTACATGCTGTATCTATGCAGTCTTCTAAAAGTGTTTTTTTTTGCTGCTTTCATCTTGCCCGCACAGGAATTTGCTAGCATCTCCCATCCAAACATCAACCAGAATTGGGCCTGAACTCTCTGGGAAAGTACAGTGACAGGAGGCATTCAGCACTGGAAATGAGGAGTAGGACTCCATAAGGAGGAGGAAAACTTCACCCTGATCAGATACAATTAATGGTCAATCAGAAATTCATCAGATACATTAATGATCAATCAGAAATTCTTATCTGGATACTACTTTGGTGTGTTACATTTCATCCAAACCTCCATTGAGATCCAGGAGCATGAGTAGGGACATATCCACCAAGATAACCAAAATTGTCCCCATGTCCAGTTCTTACAGCAGATTCTTCTTGTTATAAATTCATTATGCTTGTATGAATGATACCATTACCTTAAAATGTTCCATGTTCTGGCATGATCTGCAAAGTTCTTCCTACAATCCACAAAGGAAAGTTTTCTCCTCATATTTTTTTTAGTACCTCTATTCTCCATCAATTAATAGAGCTACCTTCTTTTGAAATCTGCCATGCCTGGAGAGAGAAATTAGCATTTCTCTCTCCATGTACGGCTCTGCTCTTCTTTGCAAGATTTTAAGCAAAACTTAAGAAAAGAACATTTAGTGCAACGGTTGAGTAATTTGCTTAGTCTCTTGCGTCTTCATTATAAATATATGCATTTTTTTTTCAATCTCAATCTTTTTATCTTGTTCCATATTTGTTTGGCACACAGCTCTAAACACTTTAACAGTTTCTTCCTGGAGAGTTAAATAATAAATATGTCATCTGTGTTGGGTTCTTTCCAATTTGACAGCTAGCCTATTGCCTGTCATATCTCATGTCTAGTGGAGTGGAGTTTTGAATATACTGTCTCCCTACAAATGTTTTTATCTTTCTATAATTCCATTTGTCAAAAAGTTTCAGTTCATTCTTCCCATCTTCCCTTAAGCTCATTTGGCTCTGTCAAAACTCTTCTGTGATACTCTTTTAGTATTCCTGCCTAAGCTGTACATTTTTTCAAGTGGTTTCTCTAACTTTCTTTTAAAAATCTCTCATTTTCCTTTTCTTTCTTATTCCTTTATTTGCTGATATCTGGACTTAAGTATTTTCCCCTCACCTTTCTTAGGTAAAGGTTTCCCTCACACATATATGCTAGTTGTTCCTGATTTTAGGGGGCGGTGCTCATCTCCATTTCAAAGCCGAAGAGCCAGCGCTGTCCGAAGACATCCTCATGGTCATATGGCCAGCATGACTAAACACCAAAGGCTCACGGAATGCTACCTTCTCACCAAAGGTGGTTCCGATTTTTCTACTTGCAATTTTACATGCTTTCGAATTGCTAGATTGGCAGAAGCTGGGACAAATAATGGGAGTGTAAAGTACCCTAATGATGCCTGCTTCATAATAAGCGGCCCGATATTGTAATACAAAAAGCAGTGATTTTTTAACAGCTTCATTAGGCATTCTTCATTAAGCATTTCTTATTCGCAGCCATCTTTTTTGCTTTCTTTATCTGCTTTTGAACTTTGCCTGTGTTTCTGCCCTCCCTTCAGTCTGTCATAAATCACGTTATCCAATAGCTTCATTCATCTCAACCCAGCTACTGTAATCTGAGATCCGGCTCCTCCGATGCTCTGCATGGAATGTCAACACAGAGAGTTGACAGGGAGCTCACTCCATTACGCAGCACTAGGGATTCGAACTGCTGACCTTTCTGCTCAACAAGCTCAGCGTCTTAGCCACTGAGCCACCACATCCCTTTCTCCTTTCTTAGCACTAGACATTTCTGTGTTTATATGTCCTACTTGCTCAAGATTTCCATTTTCCATCTTTCCCAGGCTATCACAACAGCTTGTTCTGAAAATCACTTGATTGCAATTGAATGAGTCAGCGGTGTGATATGGCTACCAACAAGCAATTTTAGGCTGTCTCAAGAGAAATATAGTTTCTAAATCACAGAAGTAATTTTTTATTTTATTTTATCTGTGCCTTTAGGTCTATTTTAAATTTACTGTCTGCGTAGACCAATCCCTGCTGTTTCTTGGCAAGGTTTTGTAAGTGTTTTGTCATTGTCTTCTTCATAGAGCTGAGAGAAAGCCCAAGAACATGGAACTGGCTTTGTGCCTAGAGGCCGGTGGTGGGAGGTGGGGGGTGGATTAGAATTTATGGTTTTCTGGTTTGTAGGTTGATACTTTATCCATTATACCAAATGGCCTCTCACAGAATAATAATGTTAATCTGAGTTGGTCAGATCCTATTTTCACCTGGCTACCTGAGAGACCGCCTCCTGCCATTCACCTCCCAAAGACCGATTAGATCACACAGATTGGGCCTCCTCCAGGTCAATGTCGGCTGGCGACCCCCGGGGGAGGGCCTTCTCTGTTGCTGCCCAGGCCCTATGGAATGATCTCCCCGTAGAGATCCGGACCCTCACCACTCTTCCGGCCTTCCGTAAAGCCACTAAGACCTGGCTGTTCTGGCAGGCCTGGGGCTGTTGACCAGCATCCAGCCCCATTTTAAGTGTATGTATGTTGTGTGTTTTTTAAATGATTATATATTTTTTTTAATTTTAATTCCCTTGTTTGTCTGTAAGCCGCCCAGAGTCCCCTGGGAGTGGGCGGCATACAAATACAAATAAACTGGAAACTGGAAACTAAATATTTGCTCAGGTGGTACATTTTTGAAAGGTTGAGATCAGATGGAAGAGGACCAGCAAGGAGCACTAAGGATTACCAGTAAATTATAAATCAAGGGCTGGGTGAAAAGATTGAAACCTGGGTAAAACAATAAGAACAATGGAGGGAATTGGCTGGAGCACCACATACAGAGAATCCCACCCTGATAGTTATTTTATTTTGTCTATTGTTAGAATAATAATGCACATAATATGCAGAAGCTCAAGGCAATACAAAATTCTCTTTCTGTGAAAGTGTGGGCTGGGATGAATATTTTAAATAATCGAATCTGTACTTATATTTTTTTTCATTATAGCACCAAAATTAGATAATTAAAATACAATGTCAAGACTTGTTACAGAGCTTCAGATTCTCCATGGTCAGACTATTGAGTTCAGTGGGTTTTTAAAAATGCAGAACAAAATAAGATATCATGAAAAGAAAATGGCGGAGGATGGACTGAACTACTTGGAATCATTAAAAGCCTGTAAGAGGTGAGGCACAGGGCCTGTTTAGCCTTGAAGATGTGATGATTGACAGAATGAAGAGAATGAAACTTTAGTCTTCAGAGTCCTGAAAGGTTGACCTATCGAAGACACACAAAATGTCTGCTCTATCATTCCAAACTGCAAAGCATAGAATGATGGGTTTAAGTTTCATGGAGACAGGTTCTAATTGAATATTAGATTTATCTTCCAAATAGTAAGAAGAGTGTGACAGTGGAACCAATTATCTAGAAAAGAGGTGACTCCCCTTCATTAAATCTGTTCAAACAAGGACTGGAGAGCTATTTAAGGGTAATGGCTTAATTTGAAGCTCCAGGTTGGACTTGATGATCTACACGACTTTTTCTAGCTTTGTAATTCTATCATTCTGGTTATGCCTCTAAGGCATCCATTTTGTGACTGGGCAACCCTCAGCAGCCATTTTGCAAGAGTAACCCAGCCTGTCTTTTATATTCCAAATGTGTGGCTAAGAATCCTGAAGGTTAACATTATCCTCTTTTCTTTTTCTTTTCTTGTTTTCTGCACCATGATAAATAGAAAGCTGTCATATACTAGAGGAAGTCAGCAGGACTGAGCTTATACAAAAAGTCTATTCATGGAACTGTGCGGCTTCAAAGGTACCTTTCATGGAACGGAAAGTTAAGTAACTGGTGCTTGATTTTCTGGCACAAGTAAAAAGTGTAAAAAGGCTTAGAAATCTACCAGCTTTGGGCCATTGCTAACTGCTATCTGGATAGAACACCTGGCCACCAACATTGCCAAGATGAATCAAAATTCCATCTGAATTGCATAGCGTCTTCTCCTTCTTAAGCTATTGAAGCCTCCACTGGCGGAGCAGAATCTTCTTTGCCAGTCCTAGGCAATTGCTTGAAATCTCCTAACTCAAAGGCTCCCAATTCTTCTATACAAGAAAAAGACACAAAGAGAGCTTGTACTGTAGGTTGTCTAGTGAGAGCAAATCAGCACTTTCTGCTTGGTCCATCACTGATAGTTTTCTGAATGCAGAAACAGATGGTGATGTTACTCCTCCTCCTTCCCCACTCCTCTCCTCCTTCCATCTTAATACAGAATTTCTGTTTTTTGACCCAAGAACATGCCCCCAAAGAGGATGACCCTAGTGCTTTGCTTCACTCTAGTAGCAACTCAGTTCTGATTGTCCATAGTACTTGGTAGTTCCTCTCCTCTAGTAGCTGGTTGTTGGCTTGTGTACCACTTCATGTTGGATTGCTATGATCTCTGCTGGTCAACAGTTGCTCATGTGATTACTAAACTCAAGGTTGTCTCAACAATGGTTCATTAAATCAATGAGCTATCCTCAGACATAGAAGTTCAAGCTCCCTCCAACCTTTTCAAGTCACAGCAGGCAATTCTTGCTTCTGCTCTAGTTTGGTGAAGCATGTTAACTTTCTCTTCCCCCGCCCCCCCTGCCAACAATATTGCAGAACTTTTCTTCCCTTCCTTTCCTTTCCTTTCCTTTATGTTGCAGTATACAAATATTGCTGCTTTGTTGTTATCCTTTTTTTCCCAGCCACACAGTTCCCATGGTCCCTCCAGAAGAATGCAAGAAGAGAAGAACCTCCTGTTTCTTGTTGCCTTGATTATTGTGGCTTGACAGCAACTATAATATCATAAGGATATCCATAACAAAAACATAACCAAATTTAAGCAAAAATGACTTACAACACAACATGCAGCAAGACAAATACAAATATTTACAGCATGGATTTTAATTACAGGAAATGGTCTGCTAATGTCCCTCTTCTCTATGTTTGGACTGATTTGCAGCGTATATAAACTTTATAAACACTGCAAATCAGTCCAAATACTGGGAAGGGAGACCAAATGCCTACAGGAGTACAAAGGAAAGGCAAATATATGTGACCCAGGATCCAATCTGGGTCGGTTCCCAGGACCAGAGTTTTAGTCTTTCAAGCTTTCAGACTTGTGCTAAAGCCCATCCCATTTTGGTGAGAGAGAAGTTTCCTGCGGATGAGCTCCAGCACAAGTCCGAAAGCTCAGCAGACTCTACCACTGGTCCCAGTGACCAACCCAAATAGGATTCTGCCCAGTGGCGGGATTGAAAAATTTTAACTACTGGTTCTGTGGGCGTGGCATGTTGGGCATGGCAGGGGAAGGTTACTGCAAAATCCCCATTTCCTCCCGATCAGCTGGGACTTGGGAGGCAGAGAATAGATGGGTGCGGGGCCAGTCAGAGGTCGTATTTACCGGTTCTCCTAACTACTCAAAATTTCTGCTACCAGTTCTCCAGAACTGCTCAGAACCTGCAGAATACCACCTCTGATCCTGCCGACAGCAGTGTTTCGAAAGTTTCCAAAGTTGAGAAACACTTCCCTATAACATATACTTTTTCCAAACATAAATTACAATAAATAGGGATGCAGTGGAGACTCTAGTTAGTACCAAGCTCAATGACCTAAAGTTTTTTTTTCATATTGCAAAATAATTTAATGTACTTTGCAACTTCTTATCAATAGCATAGTCATCATCATCCACACAATTTAATTGTTCAATGTTTTTGGCAATTTCTCATCAAGGTTGTATTTAGCTATATAATTTAAACAGCTCTCTGTCCATTTATGTTCCGGGAATTATATTTGATATAAATTTCCTGTTTGGAAAGGTTTAATTTACCTTAATCATTACAGTGTTAATAGCTTCCAGTTTCTTGTATTTAGCTATTATTTATATTCTATAAGGTAATAAAATATTTTTAAAGTTAATACCATAAAGAGCAGGGAGGGAGGGAGGCATCCTTGTGGCACAGGCACTAGTAAAGAAGGAACAGTCCCTAAAAGGAAAGGCAGGCACTAGTTGAGCATATAGGATTCAGCCAGGGAAGTTTCCCTTCCTGCTTTCTGGATGGAAAAGGACAGAAATAAGGAAAGGACCAATCAATTCTTGTGGGGCCATAGTTCTAACTGAGCAGCAACCTAGCCCAGTTGCCAACCAAGTGTAATTCAGATTGAAATGTTTGAAGTTGGCCTAAGAGCAGCATGGGAGACAATCAACTTAGTTCACAAGGCAGAATTGTCCTAGTTGCTGAAGATAAGCTCTGGCCCTTTAGAAAGCTAAGTATGAAAATTACAAACATAGTTCTATTTCTCTTATCAAAACCTCCAAAAAAACCATGGATGCTGCCAAAGAAATCAAGGAACAGATCTTTATTGTACAAATTAATTATTGCTGGTGGTATATCATATTGTATCACATCGTATCATATCATATATCATATCATGAATCAGTTTGGCACACTGGTTAAGGCAGCAGGCTAGATACCAGGAGATTGTGAGTTCTACTCCCACTTTATGCACAAAGCCAGCTAGGTGACCTCGGTCATTGTCTCTCAGGTCTAGGAAGTTGGCCATGGCAAGCCACTTCTGAAATCTTGCCAAGAAAACTGCAGGGACTTGTTCAGGCAGGAGTCAACATTGAGGACCCAGATTGTTGGGGGCAATATGCTGACTCTCTGTAAACCGCTTAGAGAGGCCTGAAAGGCCTATGAAGCGGTATATAAGTCTACTGCTATTGCTATTGCTATTGCTATTGCTATTTGAACGTTCAAATATAATAATAATCAACATTTTTTTTTGCAAATAATATAACTATCAAGAAGAATAAAACAGCCAATAAACCTAGTGGTGTCCCATGCTGTGATATGATATGAACAACACACCCCCCCCCCCATGAAATGTTTTTAAATACTATTTGTACATTATCCGGTTCATCTTTTGTGCTTAAACGGTGAAAAATAATATGCGGCCAATGATTATATCTGGGATGGATATTGGCATCGTTTTCCAAGTGGTCTTCAGCCATTCAATCATGTCTGACCCTCAGCCCCTCTATGGATCAGCATTCTCTGTGCCCATTTGTTTTGTACCACTTTTTTCAGATCCACCATGTCCATCCCAGTGTTATCCTTTATAGTGTCCTGCCAGTGGGTTCTAGGGCAGCCCCTTCTACTTTTTCCACAGATCATTCCCAGCATGATTGACTTTTTGAGTGAGTGAGTCAGCTGTCATGACATGACCAAAGTATGACAGCCTCTATTGTGATCTTGACTTCAACTGATATTTCTGCTGAAGTTTGGTCTAGGACTTCTATGTTGTTTTTGCAGTCTATGGGGCATGTAATAGTCTCCTCCAGCACCACAGTTCAAAGGAATCCGCCATTCTCCTTTCTGCCTTCACAGAATGTCTCTAGTACTGTTCAACTGCAATTTGAAAAAGATTACCTACAGACATAACTGTAGATGTGCTATATCTGAACTGTAGAAAACCAGATGATCCTAGATGAAGCCAAAATCAGAATTTTCTGTATCCCTTTGCTGGTTTTTTTTTAGTGGAACTCTGAATTTTTTTCAACCCAAATATGACTGTGTAGTGGTGTAAAATGGAATGCATCTAATAGGTATGTAAGTATTTAACATATTTGTGTGTTCTCAAACAAAATAAAACCAGAACAACCTCCAAGAAGAGAGCAAAAGTAAAAGGCGACAGTCTCAAATCATGAAAAGACTCTGTGGAATAGCTCAGTATTAAAAGGCTCCTGTTCAATGTTTATTTACCTTTTGCTTACAAAATTTCAATCTTTGGAAACATTTTTTCAGAATTAATGTGATGTTTCCTTGGCATCTGATTACTCAGATCTGGGCTCCTATATCCTATTTCATTTAGAGGCTGATATTTTACGATCCCAGAAAGATCCTATACTTAACCAAGCATGAGGGGCAAATATCCCAAAAGTTTGTCTCTTGTCCAAAGACCAGAAAAGATGCCAGAAGAATTTTTCCATGCCACGCAGTGGCAAGTGAAACAGGACCTTTGACAATGCAGAAAATGCAGCTGGGCCCATTTGGCTCTCAGAAATTGAAATGATGACTTTATCTGCAAGCATGTGGCTTTGCTGACAATGAACCAGCATTCTTCTCTGTGTGAGTTCTCTCCCCCTTTCTCTTTCTTCCCCAACCTTAAGGACAGGGAGAGAAATAGCTCTATTCACATTAGGAAGCATTAAATGGAAACAAGTTAGATGCTTCATTGTCTCACATTTATCCTCCCCATTCTTGAGGTGCCAGGATGAGAAGGGGAGATAATCCTCCTTAATCCCATTATCTGCTCATAAGCAAGAGGAGAAACTGAAATGGTACCAATGACTGTATTTTTGGTTCTATTTTTATTTAAAGGTGTCTGTCTTCTTGCTGGAAATCCAGATTGTGTTCATTGAATATTGATCTGTGTGTGTGTGTGTGTGTGTGTGTGTGTTTGTGTGTGTGTGTGTAGAAAATGCAATTTTGTAGTCATCCTTCCCAACCACATACAATGTTGTTTTGTTATTTTATTATCACTTGCTTCAGAAAAGAGCAAACGATAGAGAAAGCTTTTCCTGCGGTGCTGGGGATGAAGGCTACTACATTCTTTTCTTTGAGAATACCTCATTCCCCAAAACAGTATTCGGTTCATATAAATGTATTTATTTATTTGATTTATAAAGCCACCCATCTCACATGTGTGACTCTGGGCAGCGCACCACCACTAAAAAAAATATCAAAACAATAAATAAAATACAAATGAAAATACCAAACATGCAAAACCTTTATTACATAACTGTATTAAAACCATAAAATATAATCAGCCACAGAGTATAATCCATTGTTTGTTTGTTTAGAGGATTTATATTACCTCCCATCTCACACATCTTGACTATGGGCAGCTTACAATATTAAAAACAATAAAAATAGATATAATAATATGAAACCCATAGCAGCTGAAAAAAATCAGAAAGCCACGCTTCAACATTTCACAGAGTCAGGCAACAGCCTTCGAGCTCCAGGCTTGGGCATACAGCCATGTCTTCAGGGCCATATGAAAATTGAACAAGGATGGGGCTAATCTGATCTCTGAAGGGATGGCATTCCAGAGAGCAGGTGCCACAACAACAACAAAAAAGGTTCTTCTGCTGTCAGCCTAGTGTAATAATTCAGATAGGAAGCATGACCGATGGACTCATCCTGCTCTATTATAAGGTTACATTAAAGGAAGTCTGAAATGTACAAGATATGAACTAGGAAGGATTCCTTCTGAGATGTTTCCCACATTCACATTCCTTTTTTGCAGGCCAAACTGCCTCTTGCCTAATTGTTCCCCTGGCTGTGATTCTTCCCTCTGTCTCCCAAGGTCTTTCCTATGTTCTCATTATACCTGCTGTGCTCTGCTAAGTGAAACTCCTTAACTAAAGGGATGGAGAGCATGTTCTTCCTCTCGGAACAAATTGGAGAGATGTGGCCCAGTTTTATAATCCAGCCCTTGAACGAACAGGTTCTACACCACTGCCAGATCCACAAATGCTGTGGCAAAGCCACATCTTCAGAGCCTTCTGAAAGGCCAGTAGGGTCAGGATTCAAAGGGTTGGTGTCACATAGGAAAGGACCTGTCAGAAGACATGCCTTAGTAGACAGAAGACAGAATCTATAACATGCTTCTGATGTTCTTCCATCTGATAGGGCAGGAAGATGAAATTGTGGAGAGGTGATCTCTTAAACAATCTGTCCCATTGCATATATGATTTTATATGTCAACTAGCTGATAACTTGCCATTGGCTGGATATTTATTTATAGGGGGGGAATGTCTGGACCAAATGTAATTTCTAATGTTGGATTTTCCCCCTTACCAGAGGGAGCCCCCTTGTGGAGTACTGTGAAGCCATTATCATGGCAACTCCACTGCACTGTACAGTAGAAGCCATTTATGGCACTACTGTAGAAGCCATTCTAAGGCACAACAGTCTGTATCATAACAGAACACACACCGAGGGATGTTAGGGTTGTCTTACCCACACAGTATTTATTTCCAAAGAGTAATTGCTCAAGGTGTTCCAGAATTATGCTGGAACACACACACACAAACACACACAATATATATATATATATATATATATATATATATATATATATATATATATATGTATATGTATATGTATATGTATATGTATATGTATATGTATATGTATATGTATATGTATATGTATATGTATATGTATATGTATATGTATATGTATATGTATATGTATATGTATATGTATATGTATATGTATATGTATATGTATATGTATATGTATATGTATATGTATATGTATATGTATATGTATATGTATATGTATATGTATATGTATATGTATATGTATATGTATATGTATATGTATATGTATATGTATATGTATATGTATATGTATATGTAGGTGTTTTACATATGGTGTAAAACATAGGTGTTTTTTTAGGTGTTTATTTAGAAAGTAAGCCTTTGTGTGCATTAGTAAGAGGTAGAGAATATGTGACATGACATGAAATTGAACTTGTTTTCAATGTGAGGACTCACATTGCTGGCCTTCTAGATATTAATGGATTAATGGATTATACACTCAATAGTTTCAATCAGCATGGCCAAAAATGTTGGTTATTCAGTTCTGTACATCAGCAGCATCTGAAAAATCAGAGGTTTCCATTCTCAGCATTTATGCACTGTTCTTGTGTCTATTATACATTGCTGATAATAATGTGACAGTCAGATGGACAAGGAAAAATGGATGGAAACTGAGCAAAGAGAGATTCAACCTGAAATAAGATCAGCTTATGTCCAAGTCCACATCAGATGCCAGCAATGGTGAGAAATACCATCACCACTGCTGTCTAGCCATGATATCCATCCATTGTTAAAAGATGAATGGGTAGAGTAGAGGTGGACCTGGCAAGATGGTTCATTTGAGGACCTCTAGACATAATGTTTAAGTTCTGTCTTTCTTCTCATCTCACTGTCTTCCATGCTCACTCTTTCCATTCTTTCCCCCCATCCGTTGCTTACTTCTTCATTACCTTTTTAAACTGTTTGAGGGCAAATGCTGGGTACAGCCATAGCCATACATGGCAACTCCCTCCCAGGATGCTAGACAGAATACAGCAGCAGATGTCTGCTTCTTTTCTCTTTCCTAAATATGACCATGTGTTATTCAACAAATGAGATATCCTGCATGAGATTGTCCCATAATTAAAAATGAAGCACAGGCTGTACTAGATCATTCAAATGTAGCTACATGATTTTTATCTGCCTTTATTATTATTTTTATAAATAAAACCTTTCTAATACTCTTTCCCCACAACAACTCTATGAGGTGGGTTGGGCTGAGAGAGAATGACTGGCCCATAGTCACCCAGCCTACTTTCATGCTTAAATCAAGACTACAACTCTTAATCTATAGGTTTCTAGGCCAGCACCTTAGCCACTCTACCAAACTAACAATTTTATTAAAGAGTTTTAAAAAGGAAAATAAAGCCAACCTAATATAAGAGGTCAAAGGGAAAACTATAAGTGCAAGAAAGGAGGGGGGAAGTAAAAGAAAAATAGAAAAGAAAGAAAAAAGATACAAAGAAGTGACTTCCAAATTTCTTTGCAGCAATGATAAATATACGTGTTTTTCTTTTACTCTATGATTAGAACACAACTTTCTTTGTATAATTTATCCTGTCTAATCACCAAAAACATAAATCATAACTATATTTTTTTCTGTTCCATGCAAAAAGTCTATAAGGAGTTTCCAGTCAGATATTGTCTTTTCTCTGATCAAAGAAATAAATTTAGCCATCTCAGCAAGTTCCAACATATTCCCCAGCCATTCCTCCATGGTGGGTAGCAGTGGTGGGATTCAAATAATGTAACAACCAGTTCTCTGCCCTAATAACCATCTGGGTAGGCATGGCTTGGTGGTCATGTGACTGTGTGTGCTTGGCCAACTCAACATCACTCACGTCGATGGGTGTTTCTTCTTAGCTGTTACAATGTAATAAAGGTTAACCAGAGAAGCAGTTGCTGTAATCAGGGCAATAAAGATTAGGCTAGAAACAATACCAGAATGTTTCCTTCTTACCTTCCTTACAGGATTAGCCCTCTAAAGTGGAAGGAAACAAAATGAGATTTCTTCCAACAACCGGTTCTCCGAACGGCTTAGAAAGTTAACAACCGGTTCTCCCGAATAGGTGAGAACTCTCTGAATCCCATCACTGGTGGGTAGTGTTGAGTCTTTCCATATTTGTGCACACAACAATCTTGCTGCTATTATCATGTACAAAAAAAAAGTTCCATGACTTTTTCCCAACTGTTTATCTATCCATCCCAAAACGAAAACCTCTGGTTTCAATGGCATATTAATTTTGAAATCCTCTAAATTAGTATTTATATTTGTATCCAAAATATATTTGGGTTTTTTTTACTGTCCACCAAACAAGGAATAAAATGTCCATTCTTGTTCACATTTCCAATACAAATTTATATTCCCATTCTAGACAATTTCTCTGGTGGCCTATACCAGGGGTCAGCAACCCGTAGCTCTGGAGCTGCATATGGCTCTTTCATCCGTGAGTGGTGGGTGGGACTCGTTTGTTGACTAGAGCCCCACCCACCACCCAGGCCATTATAACACGAAACAACAATAGGCACACAGCCAGCACCAATCAGCACCAATCTACCAATCATGATACAACCACACAACCAATAACTCCACTTACTGAAATAAAGCCAGCACTCCACACACCCCACACCAAGATTTACAGAAAGACAGCAGCTTCGATCACACTTTAAACCTTTAAACCTAGCCTGAAGTTGGCGAGTGAGACCTCGCTGAAACGTTGCCAAGACAATCTTAATTTTATAGGGGAAAAGACCTGAATACAACAAGACCAGCATACCTACACCCGTGAAAATCTATGAAAACAAACAAACACACACACACACACACAATATTACATTTTAATGATAGATGATAGGTAGGTAGGTAGGTAGGTAGGTAGGTAGGTAGGTAGGTAGGTAGGTAGGTGGAGAGAGAGAGAGAGAGAGGGAGAGAGAGAGAGAGAGAGAGAGAGAGAGAGACTGTAGAGAGATACTGTAGAGAGATACTGTAGAGAGATACTGTAGAGAGATACTGTAAATAAATGGATAGATGGATGGATGGATATAAATATAGATAAAGAGATAGAGATGTGTTTTTGTGTTTGTACGTTTGTGTGTATTCCTATTGCTCCATCTATATATATCATAACCAACATTTTAGCCTACTTTCTCATACTTCTTTCATTTTTTCTTCTGTTTTAAATGTTAATAGATGTCAATAAAAGTTTATACATTTTAGCAATTCCTCATTTGCACATAATTCCATTTGAAGCCTAATCTTACAGTGCTTAAGACCATAAATTCTTCTGTCTGCTTTAGATCTTTCTAACAATTGTAAATAAGAGAACAACTGCCACTAGTGCTTTTCTTGATTTTATTTCACACTCTCCTTGGCAAAATTCTAGTATCGCATGATACGTTAAATATTTGTGTTTGCTTATTTCTCATCTATAAAATGATTGTTGTGCTGAGATTCACAAAGGTATTTTGGGGCACAGCCTGGGTTTGTATCTATTCAACATTCTCAATATGACACATCTGACACAATGATTTTTAAAATCCACATTCACCTCAACTCGATTGTGATACCAATATCAATGCCATTCAAATCCCAGGTCCTATCCTTCTATCTCCAAAAGCCTTCTATTTCTCAGCAACACACATTCTTTCATCCACACCAAACAACTAGCTACAAAATGTAATTTCAAATCAGGTAACCCAATCCTCCTGTTTTCTTTACATCTTGTAACACCTTATATTTAACTTGTGCTCTTTTTTTTTTTACTTTACCCCACAAATTTAGATGTATCCTCTTGCCACTGATTAAATGTTGCATCAGTGATCAAAACATATATTGTCTTCCCCCCAACACGGCTCTCCAAAATGTTTAAAAA
This sequence comes from Thamnophis sirtalis, assembly GCF_051295495.1. Classification (NCBI taxonomy): domain Eukaryota; kingdom Metazoa; phylum Chordata; class Lepidosauria; order Squamata; family Natricidae; genus Thamnophis; species Thamnophis sirtalis. The sequence goes on from NW_028261383.1 coordinate 163,425,425, forward strand.
TCTGGCCCCAAATTGTTGGAAGTGTAAAAAAATACCAGGCACTTTTTATCATATGTGGTGGACATGCAATGAGGCAAAAAATTATTGGAAAATGATCCAATCATGGTTAGAACAAATGGTGGGAGACCAAGTCTTGTTTAAACCAGATTTTTTTCTCCTAGGCATAATACCGGAGGGGTTTAAGAAAGATACACTTTATTTAATTATAAATGTACTAACTGCAGCGTGCATAACTTATGCACAATATTTGAAAAAGAAAATACACCATCAGAGCTAGATATAATCAGAAAAGTATTGACCTGTGCAGAAGCAGATAGGCTCTTGAATTTAAAAATAAAGGGGAATCAGAATATTTTGAAGTCTGGAACAGATTTTATGACTGGTATAAAACAAGGTGACAAGACTGGAACAAACTGTATATATTGTGATTGGACAGAAGGATAGACAATGTATTAAGTAGGCTAATTGTTAATGATTGAGACTAGCTGTATATAATGTGAATGTATGGTCACTTCGACTTCACGGTACTGCATTGTTTTAAAAGTAAAAATAATAAAAATATATTAAAAAAACATGTATTGTCTGAAACACAAACATCGTTCTAAGAAAGACATTCATTTTTATCACAGAAATTCTCCCCAGCAATGACAGTTGTAATTTTTGTCTTAACATATCTTTTTAAAAACTTTATTCTATTTCTTAACAGTTATTTTAAAATAACATACTGTTACCATAATATTTTCCATAGTGATTGCCAGATATTTTATCTTCTTTGCCCTCTTAAAACTTATTTTATTCATCAATTCTGTTTGAGTTCCTATTTTTATTTTTATTTTTTTTCTTAGTATCTTCAGCTTCTGTTTATTATTCTTAAAACCTGCTCATACATCAAATCATTTTAATTTGCCCGTTAATATTTTAATTCCCTTTAAAGAATCTTCCAGAACCAAACACCAAGTCATCTGCAAAAACCGTTGACTTACAGGTTTCTTCTTTAATCTTTATTCCCACGATCCTTTTATCTTGTCTTATATCTCTATTCAGTGTTTCAAGAACCAAAATAAACAAGAAAGGAGGCAGTGGTCCTCCTGATCTTGTACTTTTTGTATCTCACAGGGTTTTCTTACATCTCCATTAACAATTATTTTTACTTTCTGTGAAGTATAGATCAAACTTACTCATTTTTATGGTCACTGGATACACTCAAAGATGGCAGGAGAATCCTATGTTGGTACCCAAAGGGAACAAATTCAGACATAACACACAAACGAAAACAATATTTGGAAAGGTTTTAGCCTTCATAGAAGAGGGATGTTCCAGCATTGTTAGTACAAAAATGTTAAAAATTTGAAAGATCAGTATATTCCTTTTGGCAGGTTTATATATCTTATATTATACCTTTCCCACCAAAGTCTAGCATGTAAGACGAGGGTAAGTCAACATTTCTTTATCCACTGCTCTCCAAACAGAGGTAGTCCTTGATTTATGATCACAATTAAGGACAAAATTTCTATTGCTAAGTGAGAGAGTTCTTAAGTGAATTTTTTATCAATTTTACAACCTTTCTTGCCACAGTTGTTGAGTGAAGTATTGCAATTATTAAGTTAGTAACACAGTTATGTGAATCTGGCTTCCCCATTGACTTTGGTGGTCAGTAGATGCCAAAAGGGGAACATCTGGGATACTAAAACCATCATTAATACATGCCAATTGCCAGGCATCTGAATTGTGATCATGTTACCATGGGGATGCTGCAATGGTTGTAAGTGTGAAAAATGGTCATAAGCCACTTTTTTCACTGACATTTAAACTTCAAACAATAATTAAATGAACTGTTGTAAGTCAAGGACTATGTGTATGTTGGATTACTCCAAGGCTCCGGAGGTAGACATCTAAAGGACCCTGCTTGGAGAAGGCTGGCTTTAGTCTTTGCGCAATGGACCTCTTAGGCAACAAGGAAGGGATAATCCAGATAGACTATGCCCTGCATTAAGAGATCAGTTGCTGTCTCTACTACAAACATGCCATATCCCCTCTGATCTTGCCTGTCTCTGCCTGCATCTGGTCCTCATTTTTCCTAGCTAATCTGTGCTGACGATACTTCTGAGGAACGATTGGGAAAGTGATGATCTAAGGCCCAATTTACCATCCTACCTGAGGTCCCACATAGATGTACTTCCTCTATCTCTGCCTAATGGTGGAGGTTTACCCAGAGACACAGTATGAATATGGAGGATCTACCATTGTTTTGTGTCTGATTGGAGACTGAGCTAAATACTGGTTGAAGGATCTATGCAGCAGAGGTGGATTCCTACCAGTTCGCACCTATTTGGTAGAACCGGTTCGTCAAATCTACCAAACCGGTTAGAAGAGGTTCCACCAGTGAACCCGGAAAGCAGGCCACACCTATAGAAGAGGTTCCAAAAAATTTTGAAACCCACCACTGGTCCTTGGATATGATTATTCTACACTATCATGCTCATATTTATAAAACTCAGTGCCTCTGTGAAAGGTAAGGATGACTACTGCGTTTGTGGTGCGATCAGAACATTGCGTGTGTTGAAGTTGTTTTAACGCAAACCAAAGATGCCTTTTAAAAAACAAGTTTACATCATATTCTTATGCATGCCAGTGCTGTGTGTGAGGTAATTTAAGGTGGTTCTGACAAGTGTCATCGGCATCTTCATATCCAGTCACATGGGCAGCAAGCAACTCCCATCCAGTCACATGGGTGGCAAGCCACTCCCACAAAGGAGGCCACACCCACAGAGTAGGTTCGAACAATTTTTGAAACTCACCACTGCTATGCAGATACATTCCTTTTGTACCAGTTTCTCCTCCATGACTTTCCCCAAGAAATCCTGGGAAATATCATTGGCTGAAATAATGCTCTTTTGAGATGCTTGAGTTTTCATTGTTTGTGCTTGCCCCGAAAAGAACTATGGAATCAAATCAAGGCTGCAGGGTACGCCTGGCCAGAATTTTTAACAAGGCAAGAAACACTTTATTGTGGAGTTGGCTGGGGAGGAGGTAAGATTTCCTGGGAAGCTAGATTTATTAATTCTTTAGTTATGGAATATATGCTCCCAGATACATAATTTTGTAAAGATTTACAGCCCCTTATGTAGGGTGGCCAGATGCAAAAGAGGACACGTCTTCTGCCAGTTTGAAAGCTGAACAGAAGAGGGAATTTTAGCAGAAACTATTTGCATAACAGAGCTGTCCTTGCTAGCTTCCTGTTCTTTGGTACTGGGGATGGGGAGAATGAGGCAGGAGCCCCATCCTTTTTTGCATTCTCAGTGCATAAACATTGATTGCCATTAGAAACTCTGCATGGGACAGAGGAAGAGGTGGTTGGACCGAGAGCAAATGAGATAAAAATACCAAATCATCATCCTCACCATCTTCGTCTCTTTCCAAAATAGACACATCAAACTGTTTCATTGCTTGGCTAACTAATAGGAGTGCCTCCTGGTGCGTTCCCACCAGAGAATAGCAATATGAATTAAAAATGGCATTAGCTGATTATAATGGTGGATAGAGCAAAGCATGCCAAAAAATAAAACTATTATAAATGAAGCCTAGAGATAGATAGAAGTGGTTTCAAATTCCTAGATAAAGAGAAAATCCCCCTAGTTAGAGAAGAACATAGGCATAAGCTGAATCAACCTATAACCTCTGGGGAAATTTTGCAGGCAATTAAACAATTAAAGTTAGGGAAAGCACCAGGCACAGATGGTTTAACAGCTGTTTATTATAAAAATCTACAGTTAGAAATGGTAGAACCCCTCAGAGAACTATTCAATAAAATTCAATCGGGAGGGAAAGTGCCTCCTTCGTGGAAGACTGCGTTCATATCGTTGATACCCAAAGAAGATCAAGACCTTACCCAACCAAAAAATTATAGACCTATTTCATTACTCAATGTAGATTATAAAATTTTTACTAAAATATTAGCAAATAGGCTAATGGGGGTAATTCAGCAACTGATACATACCGATCAAACTGGTTTTATACAGGGCAGACAGATGAAGGACAACGTTAGATTAATTATCAACGCTTTAGAATACCTGGGAAAGAACAATCAAATCCCGGCCGCATTCATATTTTTGGATGCGGAGAAAGCCTTTGATCGAGCTAATTGGCAATTCCTGCTGAAGACATTGCAAAAAATGCAGATAGGAGATGGCTTTTTACGGTCAATTGGTGCAATATATCAGCAGCAAACAGCCCAGATCATTGTCAATGGAAATCTGACAGACTCCTTTCAAATTGAAAAAGGTACAAGACAGGGCTGTCCTCTGTCCCCATTATTGTTTATTATAACTTTGGAAATATTGTTGAATAAGATACGGGGCCTGGGCGGTCTAAAAGGGATTAAAATTAGACAGCAAGAATATAGAGTCCGTGCATTTGCGGATGATCTGGTTATAATATTGGAACAACCGCAGGAAACTAGTAGGGTATTATTGAATACGATCAATCAATATGGTCAAGTCTCAGGATTTAAAATAAATCTAGGAAAAACCAAAATGATAGCTATAAATATGACTACCAAACAGAAGGAAGAACTGGGGGCGATGCTAAGATGTGAGGTAGTTAAAAAAGTTAAATATCTTGGAGTTAATATTTTAATCTCAAATGGGAAATTATACAAGTATAATTATGAATCACTTTGGCATAGTACACAGTTGGAGTTGAAAAGGTGGGAAAAACTGCATTTGTCCTTGCTGGGTAGAATAGCGGCAGTAAAAATGAACATTTTACCAAAATTTTTATTTCTTTTTCAAATGTTACCAATACTTAAAAGAGATGCGAATCTTTTAGAATGGCAGAAGGGTATCAACAAATTTGTGTGGGCAGGAAAGAAGCCGAGGGTAAAGATGAAAATAATGCAAGATGCATGTGAAAGAGGAGGATTGAAATTACCTAACTTAAAATTATACTATGATGCAGTGGCATTATCTGCAATTAGTGATTGGATTCATCTAACTAATGACAGAATTTTGAATATCGAGGGATATGACTTGTTATATGGTTGGCATGCTTACCTCTTATTTAACAAAAAAACGGATAAGAAATTTAAAAATCACATCTTAAGAAATGCTTTATTGCGGGTTTGGAAAAAATATCAACATAAACTAAATGATAAAGTGCCCATGTGGGCAATTCCTAGACATGCAATTGAAAATATGAATGTAGAACAAAAACACGATAGAACCACCTATAGACAACTTCTTATCTCAGAAAGAGGGGTGATGGAACTAAAATCTTTAGAGGTACTTAAAGAATAGAAGGTAGTTCAAACGTGGTTTCAGTATGGTCAACTACAGGCTAGGTGGAAAACAGATAAAAAAATTGGCTTTGTAAAAGTTGAGGATAATTTGTTTAAACAAATAAGAGATCAAAGCTCAATGCATATAAAGAGGATATATAATGTATTAGTACAGATGGATTCTGAAACGGAACTGATTAAGGATTGTATGATAAAATGGGCTCAGAATATCGAGGAACCAATAATGCTTGAAACATGGGAAAGAATCTGGGTAAGAAATGTGAAATTTACACAAGCACAAAACTTGAGAGAAAATTTTTATAAGATGTTTTATAGATGGCACCTAGATCCTAAAAAGCTTGCCTCTATGTATCCAAATGTTCAACCTAAATGTTGGAGATGTGGTTCTTGTGATGCTACATATTTTCATATATGGTGGACATGTCGTAATGTTAAGGCATTTTGGATAAAAATATGGTGGATCCTGCAAAACATCTTTAAAAGAAGGATAAAATTTACCCCCCAGTTGTTTTTACTGGGTATATGTATTGATTTTATAGTAGCAGAGACTAATTTGATTCTGTATTTAATAACGGCAGCAAGACTCTTGGTGGCGCAGTATTGGAAGAAGAAAGATTTACCTACAATTCAAGAATGGACTTTGAAAGTTATGAACTTAGCCGAAATGGCCAAAATCTCAGCATATCTCAAAGAACATTCAAACGAGAGATATAAACGAGACTGGAAAAAGTGGATTGATTACATAAAAAGTAAATATGGGACTAAGAAACTCCAGATAGCTTATGCTTAGTATCAGTAATAATTTAAATTGTTTAAAATTTGGGTAACAGTAAGAAGCTGAGTTCAATGTAGAGATATTTTAGACTGTGATTGTTCAAAAATTATACCACGTATGGTCTTTGGGAAGTCGGGGGGAGGGAAGGGAGGTGGGGATTTGGGGGGAGGGGGGAGGGGGGAAATACAATATGTGTTAAATTCCATGATTGTATTTGTATACTGTGGCTTTTCAATGTTAGTGCGAAAATAGAACAAACCGAATATACTGGAAGGTAATAGATACCGAAGGAAAGAGTCGAGTGAAAGAAGAAGGAGGGTGGAGAGGGTGAGAGAGAGGAGGAGGAGAAGGGAGGGAGGGAATGGAGAGGGAGTGATAGGGTTAAGGTTAGAAAGAAGGGGAGGGGAAGTAGGCGTAGAGGGGTGTGTGAGAAGGAAGAATGAAAGTTGGAGGGGGTTGAAAGAGGGTGTATGGCAGGCTAAGGTGGTATACTGGGTTTGTATTGTAGAGGGCATTTTCTATATAAGTGAGGGCCGTGTTTATTATTCAATGTTATATGCCCTGATTAAGCACAGTGAATATGTGATTGTATAGAATGAAAACATAATAAAATATATATTTAAAAGAAAAAAAAAGATAGAAGTGGTTTCTCTGGGAATGAAAGAAATTGCCATGGTCATTCTGAATAGAAAAAGCAGGAGAAGGCTCAGAAATGTAAACCAAGTCCCTTGACACAGCATTTTCCAGAACATTCTATTTCCACCACAAGAATTGCCTGGCTGCCTGATTCTGGGAAGAGAGAGCTAACATATCAAGAAAGGATCCAGTTAGGGAAAAAAACTGAACACCAATTTTTTCAGAAGGAAATCATGACTGTTATCGGACTTCCTTAAAGTATAGAAGTGCCTTGTTAAATGATCTGAAAGCTATCAATTGGTGGCAGGATTTTCACTCAGTGAAGAAGGTCTTTACACAGGATTGGTCTCCAGCTGGATAGCTGGATTTTAATCAAAAGTGGACGTGACCATCAGATTGCTTTGGCACCGAGGCCTCTGGAGACATCAATTTTCCAAATTAATTCACAGGAAATTCCAGTGAACTAAGAAGATTATCTACTGAGACTCTGGCAGTTCTCTCTGTTTAATACTCGCAACCAGCGGAAAAGGGGGTCTTCGAAGCTACATGGGACATTTTGAACTGGGGTATCTTAGGAATTAGAACCCTATGCAATTTCACCTCAGCATGTTCCCACAACATTTAGAGTTTTCTTACTGGCATAAGAGTAAGGAACTGGGCATGGTAGCCAAGGACAGAGATTTAGTTATCTCTCTTCAGGCAAGCTGCCAAATAGCTTTCCCCTCAGCTACGTTTTTCTAATTCTGGCCCGCTTCCCAACTTGCACATATGGCTCTTTTTCTCTTCTATCATCGAGCAGGAAAAGGTGCTGGTCTGCTCTAAGACCTCAATAGAGCATCCTGTAGATTGGTTTGTTCTTTTGCACAGAGTATTGATTGAAGTGAATATAGAAGCCGGGTTAAAATAGCTTCCTACCTTTGTATAAGAGGATTGCGACCAATGGAAACATTTCATTTCTGTTGTGATAGCCCATGGCATTGATTAGTCCCTCTGCTTCACTGAAGAGTGGAGGGGAGAAGCCATGCTCCAACTGGAGGACTTGAGCACTGGAGAGAGATGCTCCGCTGATTTCCAGGCAGCTGCAACTGAAGATGATCAAGGAGCAGCTTTAAAGGCGGCATGAAGTTTCTGTGATACAAATCTGAATCTGGGACAATTTAACTACTGTGTCTATAAATGTCTAATACTCAGGTTTCTCTTAATAGAGTGAGCCCTTTGTCATTTTTACTGAGATCATGATACCAAGAAGTGAGGATTTCCTTTCTCCTTCTCAGCCATCCTATCAACAACCCCGTGCGTGTATGTGACTATCCACATGCATAGTGTGATGTGATTAATTATAGAGAAAAAGGGGTCTCCATTAAGGACATACTAATAATTATTTTTGAGGGACGCAGTGGCTCAGTGGCTAAGATGCTTAGCTTGTTGATCAGAAAGGTCGGCAGTTCGGGGGTTCGAATCTCTAGTGCTGCGTAACATAGTGAGCTCCTGTTACTTATCCCAGCTTCTGCCAACCTAGCAGTTCAGAAGCATGTAAAATGCAAGTAGAAAAAATAGGAACCAACTTTGGTGAGAAGGTAACAGTGTTTCATGTGCCTTTGGCATTTAGCCAGCCATATGACCATGGAGACATCTTCAGACAGCACTGGCTCTTCGGCTTTGAAACAGAGATTAGCACTGCCCCCTAGAGTTGGGAACGACTAGCACATATGTGTGAGAGGAACCTTTACCTTTTAATAATTATTTTATTCCAGCATTTGGCATGGGGAGTTTATCTTCTAGGAGATTATAACTAGAAGGAGAAGGAAGCCATGTACGTTCATCTGCTGATACGTCAGAACCCTGTTTAAAAATGGGAATGATATTAATTGAGAAATGGAGATGATGGAGGAGGAGAAGGAGATGATGGAGGAGGAGGAGGAGGAGGAGGAGGAGGAGGAGGAGGAGGAGGAGGAGGAGGAGGAGGAGGAGGAGGATGATCTAAAAAAAAGTTGGAAATGCACCCACCAATTGGAGATATTCTAAGAATCCCTCAGCACTGTCCACACTGCTGGAGTTGTAGCTCTTCAGCATCTGGCTATCCAGAGATTTCCTACTCATATTTTAGGAGAGCCATTCCTCATCCTACTGTCTGCGGTGTAGGAGAAAAGATCCACTTGCTGTATTTCTGCCCGTTTGCCAGTAGCTAGAAGAGCAAAGAGCCATGCCAGAAGAAGGAAGATAAAAACAGTCAGCAGCCTGAATCCTTCTCTCTTCTGCATACTTCACAGATCCCCAAAGAGAGGACAGTGTAGTCATTGGTTTCACAGCAGGCAACATCTCTAGCAAGTGTCTCACTTCATGGCTCTAGTGATTTTTGTCCTCCATGTTAGTAGAGGTATAATTAAGCTCAAGCTGAGATTTTAATTAGTTGCCCCTGGAAAATGATGTGCAATGGCTAGCAAAATCACAGCTTCCTTTTTGTTATAGTACCCAGACAGATCTTCTCTATGTTGCAGGCGGCCATCCAGCCTACACATACAATCGCCTTCAGGGTTATGAATGAAATCCTATAATTTGGCTTTTTTGTTCTTTCCAGTCTCTTCTGTTGGCGAGACAAAAAAAGTGCAATATCTGTTGTCTTGCATTTGGTTGGAAATTATGTGTTTACTTTCTAATCTAGATGACTGCAGCTTAATAGCTTCAACAGCAAGGCTGTCAGTCATCTGCCTGATCTGATTAGCAAACAGACACCTGGTACAAAGGCAGGGAATCAGTGGCGGGATTCAAAAAAAAATTATGACGGGTTCTGTGGGCGTGGCTTGGTGGGCGTGGCAGGGGAAGGATACTGTAAAATCTCCATTCCTTCCCTACTCCAAGGAAAGGTTACTGCAAAAACCCAATTTCCTCCTGATCAGCTGGGATTCGGGAGGCAGAGAATAGATGGGGGCAGGGCCAGTCAGAAGTGGTATTTACCGGTTCTTCAAACTACTTAAAATTTCCACTACTGATTGTCCAGAACTTGCTGAATACCACCTCTGCAGGAAAGGGTAAGTTACACGGCAAACAGTAGGCTTCAAGCTTCCCCTGGGATCTAATAGGCTTTGCCTTCTACTTGCTTCGGTATATGGTACCGCGAATACCAAAACAGAGATAAAGCCATGAGACAAAGTTTGCTTTTTAGTGAGAATTTAATCAAAAGTGTAAGCACTCCAAGAAACAGAATGAATTGATATTGATATTCATGGCTTGAGCAAGGCCAATTCCCTGTGCTGTTCTCAAAGGAAGACTCCCTGTTGTGCTTTATGTCTTAGTCAGAGTTTCGCCCATTAAGAGTTTGCCATCAGAGAACACCACAGGAATTGTAGTATGCAAAGCTAGGCTTCCTCTAGCTTTCCTTTTCCTGGGAAGCTAGAATGTTGTATTTCTGAATTTGTCAATCCCAAGTCATAATGTTCCATATGCCATGGTCATCACCAGATGGAACCCCAGATCTTGACCTCTACAATCCATCATGGCTTTGGGCAAAGGAGGCTTTCACCAAATGCTTTTTGGTAAGATAAACAATTAGGTTACTAGCTTTCATTGTACTTGCGCTACACACCGCATTCCCTGAGTAGTACCAGTCAGGTTTGGCAAATATTGACCAGTGTGATACAGGCATAACCAAAGTCCAGCTTTGCCCCAGTACTGTTCATAATATTCTTTTCTGGCTAGCATCCCTTATCTAGAGGCTACGTTGCAAACCAACATACTATTGCTTGCAAGTCATCAATTTGGAGTGATATTCTTTTATGTATTCATGATGCCAAGTGGATGTTCACTCAAAAAAGAATTATACCATTTTCTCCTAGAGGATATTACTCTCAAACCATGAAGTTTCTAGATAGCATATTTTTACCCCAGTTTGATGTCACATTTTCTAGAAAGCTTTTCTTAAATTTCGTTGTATTTAAGTACAATAAAGATTATACTTAATACTTAATTCTCCCCCCTTCCTTTTTTTGTGGAGTTTGTGTGTGTGTGTGTGTGTGTATCAGTTGATACCTACAAAATCATTTTTTGACTTGGACAACTGCCTGGATCAGAGCCTGCAGTTTTCTTGGCAAGATTTTGGATGCGGTTTGCCCTTGCCTGTTTCCTGAGCTGTGAGAGGGTATGACTGGCCCAAGGTCACTCAGCTGGTTTTGTGTCTTTGTGTCACCTACTCCCAGTTTTCAGCCCCATGCCTTAACTAGTACATCAAACAGGCTCTCTTTTCTTCTATTTACTCATTATAAAAACAGCTATGAGACTTTGAGAACTGTTTTTCCTCCACTTTTCTCTGAATTGCTACTTAGATAGTGACCTTTTAGATCAGACCAGTCTTGGTTTTATGATATCTTGTGAGTTTCACCGAAGACTATCAGACTGAAAACTATGATGAAAAGTATTGTTTTTAATATTCCGTTTCTCATTTTTATTGAACACCTCAGCAGATGTTCAAAAAGGGTCAGCTATCTGACTGGAGATGGAAGCAGTGTAATATATTTGAAAGAATTCCGATACAAATGATTTCATCACCCCCTAAGGTTTTGGCTCTAAATAATGCTGAAAGGCATTAATTCAATGTTGAATTTTATCCCAGCAATGTGGAATGTATTGCTTACTTGTAGATGTAACTTTTCACTGTTGGGAAGAAATTATCCTTTTCAGCCTTTAAACTGCCTCTCTACAACTGTAATGGGAAGGCTGAGCAGTATGATTCCATAGAGACTGAATTTCCTTTATTTATACTGATCTGTTCTGTCGGACCTTCCATCTGTTTTTATATCTAGTGCTCTGTACAATTATAGGATAGGTTGTTTTTATCTGTATAACAATGCAAATACATTTTTTTAACTTTAAAAGTTGATTTTAACTTATGCATAAAGGCATGAAACTTCCTTAACAACTTGCAGGCTATAATACAGATTAAAAAAACATGCTTCCTTGGTCCTTAAGATTGAGGTATATCATAGACCTGAATCAGTGGTGGGATTCAATTTTTTTTTACTATCAGTTCTGTGGGCATGGCATGGCTTGGTGGGCATGGCTTGGTTGGTGTGGCTTGGTGGGTGTGGCAGAGGAAGGATACTACAAAATCCCCATTTCCACCCCACCCAACTAACCTGCTTTCCAGCTCTGTTCTGCTGTGCAATAGCAGTAGCAATAGCAATAGCAGTAGACTTATATACCGCTTCATAGGCCTTTCAGGCCTCTCTAAGCGGTTTACAGAGAGTCAGCATATTGCCCTCAACAATCTGGGTCCTCATTTTACCCACCTCGGAAGGATGGAAGGCTGAGTCAACCCTGAGTCGGTGAGATTTGAACCGCTGACCTGCTGATCTAGCAGTAGCCTGCAGTGCTGCATTTAACCACTGCGCCACCTTGGCTCTTGTGCAGAGCAACAGAAGAAGACTCAGCCAATCACCTGGGACTTGGGACGCAGTGAATAGATGGGGGTGGGGGCCAGTCAGAGGTAGTATTTGCTGGTTCTTCAAACTACTCAAATTTTCTGCTACCAGAACCGGTTAGAACTGGCTGAATACCACCTCTGACCTGAGTTTTCTTTATGTTCACTAAAGTTATAATTGTGAGTGTGTGCATCAGAGGTGGGTTCCTACCAGTTCGCACTTATTCGGTAGAACCGGTTCGTCAAATCTACCGAACCGGTTAGAAGAGGTTCCACCAGTGGACCCGGAAACCAGGCCACACCTACAGAAGAGGTTCCAAAATATTTTGAAACCCATCACTAGTCCTTGAATATGATTATTCTACACTATCATGCTCATATTTATAAAACTCAGTGCCTCTGTGAAAGGTAAGGATGACTACTGCGTTTGTGGTGCAATCAGAACATTGCATGTGTTGAGGTTGTTTTAACGCAAACCAAAGATGCCTTTTAAAAAACAAGTTTACATCATATTCTTATGCATGCCAGTGCTGTGTGTGAGGTAATTTAAGGTGGTTCTGACAAGTGTCGTCGGCATCTTTATATCCGGTCACATGGGCGGCAAGCCATTCCCATCGGGTCACATGGGTGGAAAGCCACTCCCACAAAGGAGGCCACACCCACAGAGTAGGTTTGAACAATTTTTGAAACCCACCACTGGTGTGCATATAAAATTAAAGAAGTCCTCCCAAAATTTAGGTAGCATATTTTTGAATACTAAGTAGGAATGAAAAGCATGTAAAGACTTTTTCATCTGTAGTCTCTGAGGAGCCACACTAGAGGAAAAAGATTAAAAAATGCATGGACCTGTACTTTGATCCTGTAAAATCATTTTGTTCTTGGTGCTGTATCAGACAATAGCATACATGAGCCACCCTAATTTTCTCAAAGCTCGAGATTGACATTTTCTATTCATCTTCTTATGTAGGCATCCCTCCTTTTGAGCATCATTTTCCGGCATTAAAACAGGAGGATTCTTCATTTACTGTCTGTTAGTCATTTCCCTACCCATGCATGGGTGGCAAAAATTGATTGCATCATGTGTATGGGGGGGGGATGCATATTTTGTGAAGGAATGAGACAATGGAGAGGGAAGCAACTCACAAAGCTGCAAGATAAAAAAGGCAAATGCAAGTAGATAAATAGGTACCACTTTAGTGGGAAGGTAACAGCATTCCATGCACCTTGAGATATACTATATTTTTCGGAGTATAAAATGCACCTCCCCCCCCCAAAAAGAGGGAGAAAGTCTGGGTGCATCTTACACACTGAATATAGCATTTTTGGCCTCCTGAAACCCTGCCCCTTCACAAAAATGGATGTGCAGAGGGTTTGAGAGGCCTGTAAAGTGCTCCTGGGGGCTGGTGAGGGCAAAAATGAGTGAAAAATTGGTTGCTTTTTTGCTCATTTTTGGCCCCTCCCCCAGCCACCAGGTGCACTCTACAAGCCTCCCAAAGCCTATTTATGCCTTGGTTTTTATTTGCAAGAAACAAGCCCATTTTTGCAAAAAACTGGTCTTTTTGTTCATTTATGTCCCCCAGTCCCCAGGAGCACTTTGCAGGCCTCTCAAACTCTCTGCATGCCCCGTTTTTGGACAACCTAAGTATTAATATGTACAATATTCTTGGAAAATAGCAACACATATATAGAGATGCAAACATATTTTAGTACTTAGAAGACATTGTAGTTTCCACATCTTATAGAAACAAGATGGGATGCAGAGGGTTTGGGAGGCCTGCAGAGTGCAAAACTTTTTTTTTTTAATTTACCTCTTCAAAACCTTGGTGTATCTTATGCTCCGGTGCGTCTTATACTCCAAAAATATGGTAGTCATTCTGGCAACATGACCATAGACACTGGCTCTTTAGCTGTGAATCAGAGATGAGCACTGCCCTTTAGAGTTGGACATGATTGGGAAACCTTTTCCTTTACCTTACAGAAAAAAACTATTGTTGAAATCAAAGGGTGACTTCATTCTTCTCGCTGTTACTGTCTATTGATTTTTGTATTTGACCCCTTTAGAAAAATAAAAATGTGAGCCCATAATAGATAAGCAAGAACCAAAAGAAAGACGGAGTTTCCAATTTGATAACGTGTTGACATGTGCATGACACAGAACAGATATTATCCCTACCCTCAAATCATTTGCAGTAGTTTCTATGTCCCCACATGTTAGATAGTTACCTCCTAAGAAAACATGATGGTGATGGGATCTGGAGGGAAAGTAATCCATTGCACAATTTTAGATCTAGAACATTCCCGAGCAAGTTATGTAAACTGAGAGAGATTCATAGTATTCAAAGAATCTATGGAATCCCAATTCAACCACTGCAAATCAGCCTTAGATTAAATGTCAAAACCTCATCAAGATAATCTTGTCTGGAGTCTTTAACTATGGCATCAGTCACTTCCATCAGGTCAGGCAATTGTACAGCAAAAAGGTGGTGAATGAAAATCTCTTTTGAGTCAAGTCAGCTCTTCTCAGTGACTTTATAAACTTTATGTCCCTTTGTTGGGAACTATAGGGAAATGTTTTCTATGGCATTTTTTTCAGGATTTCCCCCCCTTATAATCTAGTCTGCAGACCTGGTGGTATCCTTTTTAAAATAATAACCTGATCTAATTCTCTTAACTTTTTACAACCAGACAAAGTCACATATAGGCTCATCACCTGAGTTCTTAGTCCCTTTCAACTTCATCCTCCAGATGGCATTTGGATTTCAACACAAAAAAGATACTTCTCTAACATTGGCATTTGATGTCAATGATCAGATGCCAAAGTCCCTAAAGGCAGAATAAGAAGTAATGGTTGAAAACTAATCAAGGAGAGAACCAACCTAGAAATAAGGAGAAATTTCCTTAGAGTTAGAATAATCAATCAGTGGAATAGCTTGCCTCCAGAAGTTGTGGTGGTGGGGGGGTTAAGAAGAGATTGGACATCCACGTGTTTCAAATAACAGAAGGGCTCCTGCTTGAGCAGGGGGCTGAACTGGAAGATCTCCAAGGTCTTTTCCAACTCTATTCTGTTATGCTGATTAAATCTGTACTGTAAACCAAATTACTTGCCTTCTATACTGCTTCTGATTATTTCGTAAGCCAACTTTAGAAATTCCAGTCTGGGTTGTAGCAGTTGGGAAGAGAGCTGGCCTGGAACTCAAGACTATGGCTATCCTGTGACCAAATTGATTGCTCCTCTGATTCTTGCCCTTTCCGTCTGTGTTAGGAAGACAAATCTCAATAGCTGTTTCCCTTTGTGGATCACTCTGCCTTTTTCTTTTAGTAATTATTCCCTTCTTGCTGATCCTGGTGCCTTTTATTTGCCTTTCCAGGTGTTTGCATGCAAAGGCTTTCATAAGTTCTTCTCACATTCTTTACTTTGACACTAATACAGACACTTTCTTTTCCCTCCTTTATGATATTATTCTTGCTCTGATGCTACAGTAATCAAAGCTACAGAGATCAGGCTGTTCTTTCATCCCAACATTCCTTAATAATTCCTTAGAGCCGAGGTAGCGCAGTGGTTAAATGCAGCCCTGCAGGCTACTTCAGCTGACTGCAGTTCTGCAGTTCGGCTGTTCAAATCTCACCGGCTCAGGGTTGACTCAGCCTTCCATCCTTCTGAGATGGGTAAAATGAGGACCCGGATTGTTGTTGCGGGCAATATGCTGACTCTGTAAACCGCTTAGAGAGGGCTGAAAGCCCTATGAAGTGGTATATAAGTCTAACTGCTACTGCTATTGCTAATAAGTTCATGGCAAACTTATAGCAAGGAAGAACTTCATTGAAACAAAGACGTTCCAACTTTGCAGCTCTCCTTTAAAAAGGAAAGGAATCATTTGCAGTATATGAGTATGGGGTGAGAAAGCATGAAGACATGCTTCAAATCAGGGGTGGGTTGCTGCTGATTTTCCTATTGGTTTGCAATCCCCGTGCGCACCAGATGCACTGTGTGCGCATGCACTATTCAGTGTAAATTGTTCTTCGTGCATGTACAGAACAATTTACAGTGAACTGCACACATACAGTCACTAAAAAACAAAATGGTGGCAATAGCAATAGCAGTAGACTTATATACCGCTTCATAGGCCTTTCAGGCCTCTCTAAGCGGTTTACAGAGAGTCAGCATATTGCCCCCAACAATCTGGGTCCTCATTTTACCCACCTTGGAAGGATGGAAGGCTGAGTCAACCCTGAGCCGGTGAGATTTGAACCGCTGAACTGCTGATCTAGCAGTAGCCTGCAGTGCTGCATTTAACCACTGCGCCACCTTGGCTCCAGCAACGGTGAGAGAACCAGATCAGGGATATGGCAGGCCTGGGTCATTGCTGGGTCTGCGACCCAGGACTGAATTCCACTATTGGTTTGGCTGAACCAGGCCGAACTGAGAGCAACCCACCACTGCTTCAAATGGACTGGGCAGAAGTAGAAAGGATGCCTCCAGAAGATGTAAGGGTTGAACAGAACTGACTGGTGGTAAACAGTAATCTGGCAACACAAGATGGCTCAAAGAGCAGCAGCCAACCACTGGAGTGGAGGGGCCTGCCTGGTACTGCAGCTAATAAGAGCTGAGCTGCTACTAGAAAGGAGAAAAGCACTGGAGGCCATTTTCTCTGAAGGGCTTAAGATGCTTGGACTAAAAAAATACCATCCTGATTTGAAGCTGGAAAACCCAACTTGTGGGGTGGATGCATTTGCAATAGGCTGGGAATGGGAGGAGAAGGGTGTTATCTGTTCCTGCACTCAGGATGTGGTGAGTGTCCCATACTATTCATGAGCTAAGCAGAAAGCCTGGATCTGTCCTTTGAGTTGTCAAAATAGAACTCAAAATAGACAGTCAACAGATAAAGTCCCTCATCGAAAGCTCCTGAACAGATTCATCTACAACGGGATAAGGGGATCCATATTCTCCTGGAATGGCAACTGTTTGAAAGGGAGGAATGGTAGAGTTAACACAGAGAGTAGGATCAATTGTAATTGTTCTAGTCCAACATTTTTGTACATTGGAGAGATTTGCAGTGTGTATGTCCAAGGATTGGTGTTGGGACTAATGTTTTTAAAAAGTATGAGTAGAACGGGTGTGGGTTCCTGCCAGTTCCACAAATGTACCGTGATATTTAGAACCGGTTCCAGCTCCCTCCCCCCACCCATCCGCACCATGCTTGCCACGCCCACCGCTCACTGATTGGCTGGCTCATCAATCACCCTGCCCGCCTGTAAGAGTCCTATCTAAACCTTAAAATCTTAAAGTTGTCAGGTTTGAACATCCCTGAGGTTTTTTTTTAAAGGGTTAGGGGTGCTTTAAGACTTGCACACTTCAATGCCAGAGTTCCTGAGCCAACATGACTGGAGGAGGAATTCTGGGAGTTGAAGTCCACAAGTCTTAAAGCTGTCAAGTTTGAACACCCCTGGGGTTTTTTTTTCTAAAGGGTTAGGGGTGCAAGGGTCTTGTAACTTGACAGCTTTAAGACTTGCATGCTTCAAATGCCAGAGTTTCTGAGCCAACATTTTGGTTGCTAAGCAAGAACATTGTTAAGTGAGTTTCACCACATTTTACAAGTTGGCTATGCCCACCCAGTCACATGACTATCAAGCCACTCCCACTCGGTCACATGGCTGGCAAGCCACTCCCACCTGATCACATGGTCAGCAAGCCACTCCCACAAAGCAGGCCACACCTACAGAAGAGGTTCTAAAAAATTTGAAACCCACCACTAATGTAGAACCTATATGAACTTGTGATTTATAGGTTTGATGCTTAGAAAGAGTGGACTATAAAGAGAAGGAAATGTGATGTAACCTTAGAGAGAGAGGATAAAATGTAAATGTAGTTGTACTTTATTTATACTGATCTGGTCTGTCGGACCTTCCATCTGTTTTTATATCAAGTGTTCTGTACAATTATAGGATAGGTTGTTTTTATCTGTATAACAATGCAAATATATTTTTTTAACTTTAAAAGTTGATTTTAACTCAGAGATGATACTCATCAGGTTCTGACCAGTTCTGGAGAACCAATAGTGAAAATTTTGAGTAGTTCGGAGAACTGGTAAATACCATCTCTGGCTGGCCCCGCCCCCAACTATTCTCTGCCTCCCGAGTCCCAGCTGATTGGGAGGAAATAGGGATTTTGCAGTAACCTTCCCCTGCCATGCCCACCAAGCCACACCCATGCCAGTAGTAAAAAAATTTGAATCCCACCACTATTGTAACTGCTGTTAAGAAGAGCAGAAGCTCATTCTTTATAACTTTTCTTTTTCCCTTCCCATTCCAATCCATTCCATTTTTTTCTTTATACCTTTTCCATTTATTTAATTTATATAATGCTTTTATTAACACTAACTCAAGGTGGCAAACATATCCAGCACACCTTTTGCTCCTATTTTTCTCACCACCACAACAACCCCCACAAGGAGGGTTTTATGGCTAAGGCAGAACTTGAACTTATGGTCTCCTGCTTTCTAGCTCTCTAGCTCTCCAGTTTTTTATTACTTTTCTTTATTTTTCTTACTTCTTTGAAACTATGTATGGTTTTTATTTTAAAAAGTTATTTAACGCAAATAATATAATGCACATAGTACCTGAAGTTAGGATAAATGCTGGAATAGTTCATGTTGATAACATCAATGACAGATTTTAAAAAGTCCCCAAAGAACCATTCCAACCTGAGTGAACCAGCTTCACAATTGTGAATGTAGTTTAACATAAGCAAGTACAAACTGGTGTGTTTTGCCTTTCACAATCCACATTTCATTAATGCGAGCTGGCAGTTATTGACCGGGAATGCAAGTCTAGAGTCATGGTGGACTGTTTAATGCAAATGTCAACCCAGTGGGCAGCTGCCATCAGAAAGACAAATCCATGCTTAGAATCATTAGGAAGCAAATTGAAAATAGAACTACCCATATGATAATGCCTTTGTACTCATCTAAGGTGAAAAATGCACGGAGGATTCTGCATAGATGTAATTGCACCATGGGAAGGAATTTATAGCGTTGGAAATGGTGCAAGGAAATTGTAGGTGACTTAAATTATTATGGGGTTAGAGCAGCTTCTCTAGGAAGAAAGGCTACAAATGGGGGGGGTTTTCATCTAGGAAGGAAGGAAGATAAGAGGTGGCATGATAGGGGTACATAAAAGAACACATGGCACACAGAATTTGCTTTTCTCTCTTATACACAGTATTAAAACTCAGCCACAGTCATTGAAACTAAATGAAGGGAGAATCCGAAATGGCAGAAGAAAACACTTTCTCACATTGCGTAACTAAATTTTTGCACATTGCACACTGTTGCTGGCTCTGCAATTACACATAATGTGTTTTGTTTCACATAATGGACCCGTCCAGCGTGAGTCTCTTATGTTTTCGCTTAGTTACTGGTTCCTCAGTTGAGAATTTTGAGTGTAATAGTCCAGCACATCTGGAGAATGTCAGGTTTGGGGGGGATGCCATCTCCTGTGATATTTTACCCTGCGGTAGGTACAACAACCTGCAATCTAAGCAAAGGGGAATGTATTTTTCTTGAACAGAAGATTACATGCTGAGAGACAGAGAGATTTTCATCCAGGGATTTCTGCAACACCTGGTTGTCTGGGAAGAACATCTGGGAGTGATTTTACCTGATCAGTTTTGTATGATCCAGGATGCTGTTAGGGATCATGTATATCTTTCACTTTTTTTACCCTGTAATGAGATCAGTGGGAATTACAACCATGATGGTACCATACAGAAATCTGTTGGCACAGAGGGTGCAAACTGGAGGGCGCTCATTGTCTGTTTGCATTGTGCTGCAAAGTGTTTTAAAATTGTTCTCAAAATTGTTCTTGTGAAAAAAATTAAAATATTTATTTATTTATTATTTTTATTTATTTAATGTGAAATTTAATTGCTGCCTGTTCTGACCCCCTCCTCCATTCAGTAACGAAAGCCGAGACAAGCTTAATTAGAATGTCCTTTAATAACAAGACTAGAATCTCGGTGGCTGAAAGCCAAGCAAACAAACAGATAAGGACCTTGGCAGCAAGTCCGACAACCCTTGGCA